>NW_018744633.1:7190091-7412061 GCF_001683475.1 Chenopodium quinoa | reverse complement strand
GCAATTGAATTCAATCTCAAAGTCAAAATAAGTGAAACCTAGAACTCAATTAAACCCTAAATCCTAGAAATCAAAATCCCCAAATTTATTTGGACCCATAAACCCTAATTCGAATCCCTAATTTACACCCTAATTATGTTAATTGCGTTCAATTAAAACTTGTATACAAATACAATAAACAATAAATTAAAAGGAAAGTGTGAAACATTACTTGAATAATTGAGAATTTGTGTTCAATTGATTGAGTATAATCTTTTGGATTATAGAGTGAGAATGGAGAGGAAGTTAATTAGGGAGAAGAGAGAAGATAATTAGGGGAGTTAATTAAGTGGGAAAAGTGAAAAAGTGGGCCCAATAACGTCTTAATTGGACGGAAAACGTTAATGGGTAGTGTTACCCAAACGTTTTGTAACTTGTGGGTAGTTCTAAACAAATAAAAAAAAAAAATAGATAGTTGTTCACAAATGACCCTATCTTTAGGGTAGTTCTAGACAAAATTTCCTAAATCAATCATATTTGTCCAAAAGATTAAAGCAGCCTTGCGAAGAGAACCTAGCACCATTATAACTAAGCATTATGAGCAGCCGCAGGGAGCTCAGCTTCATAAGATTAGAGCTTTTACTTGAATTATTTGACATGATTAAGCCTGATTAGCCCTATTTTCACCTTAAGTTTAGTTGTTTTCCAATATATTTTTTTGACCCATTTGACTATACACGGTCTCCAACACACGTATTAAAACGTCTATGTCTTTTTTTTATACACGTAAAATTTATAAAAAAAAGGTCGTGTTAACAAAATATACAATTAATCGAATCTTACCAAACCACTCATGAGTCATGACTATATTACTCTATTTTTTATAGATTAACTGTAATTTATGTTCAAAGTTTTCTAAATTTGACCCCAAAAATAACAGCGGGGCAAAAGGGAGGGAGAGAGTAGTTGGTACACCAATTGGGAATAATTCCAACATTCTACTTGACCTTCGTGGCTTTGTAAGGACTATACAAGCTTTTCTTCTTCATACTGTAATTGTTTCCAGATTTACAGAGTATACATGAATATGATGAGGTCTCGATCTGTTAATGTTGCAGAAGCTTTTCTTCGTCCTTGTTTTCATGGCGCCACTTTAATCAACCTTCGTCCTCTTCATTTTCATGGCATCTCCTCAAGTAAGTTTCTCCATTTCTATACTACTTTCCCTTTTTTCGATTTCAGTATTCCCCTCTTCAATTCGCCCTCTTTTCACCTGTTTCCTTGCCGATATTACACCAATTACGCTACTCATGACTTTGATTCTGATGACGATGATCCCAAATTGTTTCTGAAATTTGTTAGACAACAATCCAAATTAGGGTTTACTAATGTTGAAATCTCCCTTTCCCATTTCCACCATATGATATCGATGAGACCTCTTCCATCTATCATTGATTTCTGTATGTTATTGAGTGCCATGTCCAAGATTAAACCCAACCCACCTTTCTCCACTGTCATTTCTCTTTACAGAGACCTCCTTTTCTTAGGTCTTCGTCCAGATTTTACTCCCTTACCATCCTTGCTAATTGCTACTGTCGTTTGAACTTTGTTGATTTCGGCTTCTCTGTTCTCGCCAACATTATTAAACTTGGTTTTCAACCTAACATTGTCACCTTTACTACTCTCATCAACGGCTTCGTTCATACTCATCACTTGGACAAAGCCGTTCAATTGTTGGATAAAGTTGTCAAGCTTGGCTACCAACCCACATTAATCACCTATGGTTCTATCTTCAAAGGTCTCTGTAGGTCCGGTGATAATGCCGGTGCTCTCAAACTCCTCAGAAATATGGAGTCTTATGGCCATTTTATGCCTAATGTTGTCATTTACAACACCATCATTGATAGTCTCTGTAAAGACCAGTTATTACCTCAGGCTCTCCGCCTTTTCAAGGAGATGAAAGTCAAGGGAATTTCCCCTGATGTTGTCACCTTTAATACCTTAATTCGAGGTATGTGCACTTTGGGACAACAGAAAGAGGCTCAAGATATGCTGACTGAGATGTTAAGGAATAACATAACTCCTGACATACAGACCTACAACATATTTATTGATATTTATTGTAAAGATGGCAAGGTTGGTGAAGCACGGGACATTTTTTATTTCATGACTAGGATAGGATTGGTTCCAGATATCATCACTTACAACGCTCTGTTAGACGGATATTGTTTACGTGGTGAGATGGACGAGGCAGAAAAGCTTATGGATGTGATGGTAAAAGATGGTTGCAAACCTGATGTAGTTACTTACAACAGCTTACTCAATGGCTATTGCAAATCTAAAAACATTGACAAAGCTCTTGGTCTGCTCCAAGAGATGCATTCTAACGGATTAACCCCTGATGTTATCACGTACAGCACTCTTATAGATGCTTTGTGCAAAGACAATCAAATCAAGCTTGCACACCAGTTTTTTGAGGATATGAAAGCTCATGGACTGAAACCAGATATAATAGCTTGGAATTCATTCCTTGATGGCATGTGTAAGAATGGACAAATTGACGAGGCAATTACAACAGTGAAGCAAATGGGGAATACTGGAGTGATCCCTGATATTATTACATACAGTATCCTAATGGATGGTTTCTGTGAAGCTAATCGGCTTAGAGAAGCAGAGGATATATTCTCTTTTCTCATAACTAAAGGGCTGCATAATGTGCGTGCTTACACCATAATGATAAAAGGGTTTTGTAAAGAAGGGTTGCTAGCAAAAGCCGATGAATTATTGAAGAATATGGAGGACAATAAATGCTTTCCAAATGAATGCACCTTCAATACAATTATAAGAGGATTTATAGATGAAAAGGATGTGAGGAGAGCTTTAGAGCTTGTCAGCTTAATGAGAAACAAAGAGTTTGCTGCTGATAATCACACTATATCGTCATTTGTGAGCTTACTTAATGATCCAAATATTGATGATGTAGACAAGGAATTATTGAAAAAGTTTTTGGAAAACTGAGCGAGCAATGGTTAAAGCGGAGGTGGAAGGAGCAATGAGTTAAGCATAGATGATCAGCTGTGAAAGAGATGTGAAAATAGACATTATGAGTGAACATTATAAATTGGTAAGTCATATATTTAATGTGTTCTGATAGACTGTAGGCAAAAACCTTAACTCCTGTAATCTGGAACATAACCTGTAAATTTTGTATCCAATTGTTTGCTTGCCATCTGCCTGTGAGTCGCATTAGTTGTGCTATATCTTATCCAATGGTTGTAAACAGCAGTTGTGCTTACTTTGCATAGGGGTCAAATTTACCATTTTACTTGATTAGGCATAACCACACATGCTGTAATGCTGTATAGTGTATACAATGCAACTCTTGTACATAGGGCTCTTAGGCTCTACAAAGTTTTGATCGGTTCATTGGAGACGTGTTGATTGAATTTCTTGGGGTGTGTTTTAGCTTTCTGTAGATAACCAACCTTTGAAGTCTCTGTCGTTGAAGATTTTTCTTCTTCCAGGCACTTGGATCTTGCTTAACTGAACTCGTGTTTTGGTTACATAACATAGTTTTAAGCCCAGAATCAAATCATATAACCTGGTTGACATTTGTTAATTTCTTCTCTTTTTTCCATTCTGAAAAAAACAAAAAGCAAAAGGTGTGAAACACTCCAGGTTTAGAGATATATGGAACTGGTTAAGCTGCAATTCCCAACTTCCAGTTATATGGAACTGATATAGTGATCCCTGATATTATTACATACAATATCCTAATGGATGGTTTCTGTGAAGCTAATCGGCTTAGAGAAGCGGTGGACATCTTCTCCTTTCTCACAGCTAAAGGACTGCATAATGTGTGTGCTTACAACATAATGATAAAAGGGTTTTGTAAAGAAGGGTTGCTAGCAAAAGCCGATGAATTACTGAAGAATATGGAGGACAATGGATGCTTTCCAGATGAATGCACCTTTAATACTTATTAGAGGATTTATTGATGGAAAGGACATTAGGAGAGCATTAGAGCTTGTCAGGTTGATGAGAATCAAAGAGTTTGTTGCTGATAATCACACAATATCATCATTTGTGGGCTTACTCGCTGATCCAAATATCGGTGATGCAGACAAAGATTTGCTAAAAAGTTTTTGGAGAACTGAGTGAGCAATAGTTAGGATCAAAGGTGGAAGTAGCAATGAATAATTATATATGATCAGCTGTGACAGAGATGTGTACACAGATATTGTGAGTGAGATGTGGATTAGTAAGTCTTATATTTAATGTGTAACTTTTGATTGATTGTAGGAAAAAGCATTAACATCTGTGATTTCGAACATTTGATTTTACTTCTTTTTGGGCTTGCTTTTACTTGAATGGTGCTCATGGAAGCAGATGTGGATTGACCTATTGTATCAATTTGTGTGTGTTTACTTGGTATCTGCCTACGAGTTGCATATGTTTTCTTATTAGCCTATGAATAGTAATGGAGCTATATCTTACTATATAAGCCATGATAAGTAATCATATTTGACAGAATGGAAGAGTATAGTTAGCTGCTAGAGTTTGTCTTGGACTCTTAGGTGCTTGGAGGTGCTAGAATCTGTCTTGGACACTACGATCTATAGCAGCAAGATTTGTTTTGAGTACTTCTTTGAGCCATGGATTGGCGATTCCAATGGCAGTGACATGCATCTGCTATCCCTATGTCAGATAGCTAGGATAAAATAGTAGTCCCTAGCCTCCAATGCCCAGGCTAGGTTTATTTAGTCACAGTGCAGCAAAATTATTGACATACTCTGTGTTCAATCAGGTAATTTTACTTATATTTTCTGCATTTTGTTCCTTTTTTTTTATTTATCGTTTGACTTTTGCATTTCATTATTGCTTGTTTATTTGATCGGATTGGATTGTTGTTTTTCTATCAATCGTTTGTTTGCTTAATGCTGCGTTTTCTTCTTCTTCTTTTTTTTTTTTCAATTTTTTGTTTACGAAGTATTTAAGAATTGATGATTGGCGGTAGTTAGAATTAAGTGTTGTGAGTGATTAGGGTTTTATTTTACAGAATTAGTTGAAGTAGTGTCATTGTTCGGCTGATTTCTGTTATTCTCAAAAAGTAACCAAACCCCAAAGAAATTAACACCAACAGCATGACCTCTTTTTGAGTTGTGCCCAAGTATCAAGTTCAAATTGCAATCACTTTAGTATTATCTGATCTACATCAATGAAGGATTTATTTTTAATTTTCATTTTTTTTTTACAGAACTATAACATAGGAAATGGATAGCTTCAAAATGAATGTAGTTGACATGATGATTGATGATGATGATGATGTGCGTATGTTAGCAAATTACAAGCATTATAGAAGTATCTGGTGGTAGATAAGGTTGAATATGCTCACTAGGCATACGAACATGGTGAGATGTTAAGGTGACTGAAGGAGAGGGAAATTGGGTTATTGGCTTTGTTTTTTGTTAGATTACAAGCTCTTTTTGTACTATATTCTGAGAATAAACCAATGGACTCTTTTATGAAGGCAGTGGTGCTTTCATGGGTTTAAAAGGTTAAAAATAACTGAAAGGGTAAAATCTACACCTATAATATTCTCAATTTGTGGGTAAAGAATATTTGTATTTATAAGAATTTGGGGATCTTTTTTTCTGATCATTTCCCAAATTTATGCTTATCAAATTTTATGAACTATTTTGAGATGATTGATTAATTTGCTTAATCTGCCTCCTTCACAGGTTCCATAGTGATGTTTTCAACATTTGAGCATTTAGCTCACCATGTATACAATCATATCCTTCATCAAAGGAAGGAAAAGCAAGCCACACCAATGGTGTTGGACTTAAAATATAAACTGGCTTTGAACATTGAAAAAATGGTGTTGGTTGAAGCTCTACTTGGGCTTTTGGCCCCTAAAAAAGAGTTTGGTGATGATATGTTGATGATAAGCAGGGCCTACAAAATTACAAAAAGCATGTTTCTATGAATTCTATCTATTGGAGAAGTTGTAGCTAGAATTAGATATTACTCATGTTGGCCCCGGTAGCTGATAGCCGAAGTTGATCATATTAGTTGGTTTGACTAATTGATTGTACAAAAAGTTTTACATACAACCGATGTGCAGTAAAATACTGAACAACCGGTTTTTCGCACGTGTGAACAGTATTTTTTTTTTTTTTTTCCTTTTTCCAAATAACTAACATCTTCTTCAGCAAGCTACAATGGAGGAGAGAGAAAACTCCAATTTTCCAGATTCAAAGCTCCTTCACCAAGCAACCATGGAGGAGAGAGAAATCTACAATTTTCGATCAACAATGCCGGAAACCTCCAAAGCTTCCAATTACAAAAACCTAATGCGCGAATTTCTGCAATTACAAAGAGAAAATCGACCACCATTAACGCAACATCCAGAGAAAACATGGAGTTTCGACCTCAATCAAACATTCAGAGAAGGTGAAGCAGAGAATTTCGTTGATGATTTCGATGAATTTAATGATGATAACATTCAAAACTCAAAAGTTCCAGAAATTCAAATACAAGGTAATAATCTAAAAAAATACTAACCTATTGTTTGTTTTTGCTTAAAATTTTGATTTAATTTTCAATAATTAATGCAGATATTGAAAATCAAGGTGTTTCAAATACATTAGAAGATGAAGATCAAGTTATTCCGAACACACTAGATGAAGAAGGACAACCAGTAGATGAAGACGAAGGTAAAATTCTATAAATGTGACATATATTAAGGCAAAAGTTACATATATTATGGCAAAAATTACATTGACTATATGTTTATTTATAAAAGCATTTATGCATGTCTCTTGGTACAAAAGTTACTAATATCATTACAAATGTTACCTTTATTAATACAGAAGTTACTTGTATTATATACCTCTGTACTAAATTATTTCTCTAATGTGCAGGTTTACACATTGTCTCTATTTAGAGACTTTGAAGAGGAATTTGGCTACTCAATAGCGACCACAGTACAAATTCTAGGGAGAACTGAAGAAAACATTATTCTTTATGAAGTATCGCTAGAAGAAAAGCCATGGTCTTCCCAACACGTAAGTTACATACATGAGAGCCAAACTATATGGTGCACTTGCAAGAATTTCGAAGCTTCTGGTTGGCTATGCTATCACTGCCTCAGAATTTTACATCTACATTCTATTACAAGAATTCCAGAGAAGTACATTAGCAAAAGATGGACAAAGCTTGCAAAAACTGAAGTATGGAATAAAATGGAAAATAAGGATCCAAAACTCCCATATACACCATGGAGACATACAATGATGAGAAAATATTATAACTTAATCTTAAAGAGTCAAGAAAATGAAAAGGCAAGAGCATTCATGGAGGAAAACTTCAAAAACTGTATGAAAATGGTGGAAGACTTACTTGCGGCCGAAGCTTTTACAGAGGAGGTTGCTGCAAGTGATGACAATTCTAATGTGGCAGAGAGTGCTCAGAGTACCAATAATACTGCTTCTTCATCAACAAGTACAACCATACCCACTATATTAGACCCTAAGAGAGCTGTAACAAAGGGAAGAAGCAAGAGAGCAAAAGGAGCACTTGAAAAAGGGAAGAAATCAAAGCAAAAAGCATTACAAATCCAAATTCAGAGTTTGGATCGAAGACACCTACTGTGCGACTTTTTTGAACTTGTAGTGAGTTTGGATGAAACAAATTGAATACTTTTTTGTAGTGATTTTATTTTTGTTTAATGCTACTATTGACTTTCATACAGAATTTTGAATTGTGATATGGAATTGCTCATGAATTATGAACATTTATATAATATTACACTGATACTTAAAAAAGTAATGCATATACTGGAAAAAGTGATGCATATACTGGCAAAAGTGATGAATTTACTAACAAAAGTGACACTAACACTTACAAAAGTGATGCATTTACAGAAAAGTAACACTAATACTCGCAAAAGTAACAATAATGCTCACAAAAGTGATGCATCTTCTCACAAAAGTGTTACTTTTTACCTCACAAAAGTATTGCATATTCACAAAAGAAATATGTCACTCACAAAAGTGATATTTATATTCACAAAAAGTGACAATAATTATCACAAAAGTGTCCGTTTTTAAAATTAATAATATGGTAATATATATGTTAAACTTCAAGTTTTCATTTAAATAAACTATATCTCTGTATGATGATATATGATACACTTATAAAATTATAATCAGAAATTAAATAAATAAAAAATAAGAACAACAAATTACCAAATATTTAATCATATATATATATATATATATATAAATAAAATTTGTACAAACATTTTGAAAATATTAACACTAGTTTAAGTGTCGATATTTATCACTAGTTTCAACTTCCAAAAGTACTTAACTAATTACAACTTCCAAAGTACTTAACTAATAACAACTTCCAAAATTAGCTAAGATTTAGAAGGAGTGTACTTCCGTGTAGCCTTTGATTTTGATTCGGAGCAGTGTCAACAGTAGGAGGAGCAGTTTCAGATTTCTTCTTTTTCTTCTCCGCTGCTGCAGCCTTCCTCCTTCCTTCAATTTCAGCAACATATGCAAGATCGCTCTTCTTCTCATTAAATTTTTCAACTTCTGCTAAGACATCAGATCTTGATTCGTTCATGTCAGACAACACGAGTTTTGCACAAATCTTAGCACGTAAAAATTTCCTCCCAGCAGCCTCACAACAAGAAAATAAAGGCGCATTAATATGTATAAAACATTAGAATAAACATAACAAATGAATTAATTCGCATCAGTTTCAAGATCACTCATTGTTCTAAGTTCATCTACAGAAAACGATGTATCACCAACAAAAATGCTCCATATGACACATCATATACACACCACAGTCATTATTATCAACCTTACTCTTCCGCCACACTAAATCAGCAATTTTAAACTTGTAAAAAGGGACTTTTTCACTCTTTGGATGATTTCTTCGTGCAAGAAAATCACCAAATTCAGAACACTGAAAAAAAAAAATATATTAAAAACAACAAAAAAAAATAAGATTAATATAGAAACATACTTTAAAATAGACAATAACATACCAGATAAAAAGTCAAATTTTGAAAATATGTAATCATGTCATGACTCCAAATGATATTATCAACATAATGAACCAATTCATTGCCATGATAAATCACAAACATCACATAATGTTTCATCAACAAGAATAGGAAAATAAACCTGAAAAAAAATAGAACAAAAGTTAGCATAAAGCACATCCATCACACAGTTAATATATATTAAAAATTAAGATATATACCAAGTCTGCACCAATAACATCACAACAAGAATTTTCATATGTAACCCATTCATCCCAAATTTCATGCAAATCCGAGACAGCATAACTAGCAGAACTATCTTCGTTCCCTCTGATACTTGCAAAAAAGCAAACTAAAAGGAAAAATAAATAATTGAAAAGAGTAAGAAAACAAATAACTCAAAGCAGAAAGTTGCTTACACTTTGCCTCGCACCAAAAAAGAATATTTTAGGACCACAAGTATCATAAAAACATGATTCATTTAGATAAATGCAGTAGCAATCAACTACTGACCAACGAACCAAATTAGGATGCACCAAAGACACCATATCCTCTCTTGGAAAGAGAAAATGCAATCCATAAGTAACAAGATTCTCACTGCAAGGTCAAACAATATTATTAATATCAAAACAAAAAGAAAAAGAAAAAAAAAAGGTTTCAAAAAATATGACAATTAAAAAAGAACTTACTTATTATTAAATAAGTGTTCCACCAGACAATAATCAAGAGCTTCTAAATATAATCGAGGTAATTTTTCACTAAAAGCACGAGAATTACTTTTCATAAATGGCGTAACAAACACTACACTCTGACCACCAATTTCACCATAGTCCAAAGAACACAAACTTTTATTCGTTCTTCTGACTGAACCACCTCTGCCACCACCATCTCCACCACCTCCACCATCTCCACCATCTTGTAGGGTAGACTTTGATGAAGTACTTGCATCAACTTTAAGTAACTCATCCACCGACTTCATTTTTATAAACTCATCAATTAAGCCATCAATAAGCTTATGATAATGCGGGTTAGATAAATTTAAGCTGGTTAAGCTGCAATATAAAAGATACAGCCCGGTTTATAAGAACGTCGCCCAATCTCATTGGAGCTCTAAGATATAGCAAAGTTTGTAGAGTTGTGATATGCTTGTTCACAGACTTGACTTGTTAGCAGATTTTAGTTTGTTTATTTGCTAATTAGAATATGATTGGACATACAAATGGCATGAAAAATGAGGCATCAACAGTATATCAGTATATTTTACTAGGCTTTTCCTACTGAATTGTGTTTGTATAGCATTCTAATTTGGACTGATTGTTTTTCACTTCTGTTTTGGTAAGGTTTAAAGCATAGAATTTCTGTTTTGCAGTACTAAATATAACAAATGGAGGCAGTATATATATATATATATATATATATATATATATATAAGAAAAAACATGTTTTTGGTCAACCAAAGAGTTTCTCAAATGTCTAGTTGTTAAATAGGCATAAATTATGTACATCTGTCCTTTCAAGATGTATTGATTTACTAGGTATAATATTAAGAACCTTTAAACATCACTAGTAGAGAATAAAATATCTCGTAATCACATTAAAGATGAATCCATTATTGGTTTGGTCAATATTACTGTAATTTTCTGTTTGTTGGTTTTTTGTTTTTCAAAACTAGACATATGTCATAATCTGTATAATGAATAAAAAATACTTAATAAAATCTTGATCACCATATATCTATAATGAATCAAAAATTGCTACAATTGGTCCCAATGGGTGTGGGAAAAGCACTTTGTTAAAATAAATTATGGGTTTGGAGAAATCTACTGCTGGTGAAGTTTATATTAGGGGAGCAAAATGTCATCCCAAATTATTTTGAGCAGAATCAGGTATATTACCACTACCAGGACCTAGTTTAAGAATTCCTTTCTTGTGCATTTAGGTTTTTATCCTTTTAGCACTATAAAAGATATGCTTGATAGGAAGGTCTCCTTTCTGAGTGGTGGAGAGAAGGTAGTATTGTCAAAATACTAATCCTCAGCTCTGCCTGAGTGTTTTACTCAATCTCTTCCAATGTCATTGGAAGGCTTACCACATCATTTTCTGCTTCTTTCAGACTCGCTTGGCGTTCTGTAAATTCATGGTGAAAAAGTCAACTTTACTGGTTCTCAATGAACCTACCAATCACTTGGATATACCTACAAAGGAGATGCTTGAGGTTAGCGATCTATTTCATGTTAAAAACTCTTATAATAGTAGTAGTCTTTGTATAAGCAGTTATTAATTCTTAATTTTATTGCTTTCCAGGAAGCTATACAAGAGTATGAAGGTACTGTCATTACAGTTTCCCATGATCGGTATCTTGTTCATCAAATAGTTAACAGAGTGATTGAGGTGAAGGACGGAAATCTACAAGATTATGTTGGGGACTACAATGTAAGTCTTGAATTGCTTCACTTTATATGATTCTGGTTCTTTTTATTTGGCTTCAATTTTGGTTTGTTTTGTGTTGTTCATTTCTTTTGTTGTGGGAAATATTCCTGGGCTCATTTTAGTCAAGTCAGAGCTATAGGATGTGTTTGACAGGTGAATTATCTACGGAATTTGCTTTCCTTTCCTAATATTATATACTGGATACTCCTACTTTTACCCAGATAACTAAATTTTTATAGACAAAAGAAACTATTCCAATTGGTCTCCTCGAAATGTCTTTTGAGTTTTTCTACCGGTTAAAATACAAATGCACTTTGCTATAGTTATACAAACTGATCACTTTGACATGTGGACCCTGTTTGGGTTTGATACACCTGATCTTTTGGTTAGTGCCAATTTCTGCTGTGCTAAATGTATAAATTTGCTGGTAATGTATTGTATTATCTTGTTGTGTATACATTTTGCATGAAAATATTGGCATTTTTCTCTGAACTCATAATCTCTCATAACCTCTCTATGGACTCTCTCAGAATAATGCGTGTTATGCTAACTATTGTTGTCTGGTGTACATCTATAGCTGCATTAGCCTGCATACATATGAAAAATAAAAAAAATTAAGAACGGTGACTAATTAACCAAAAAATTTATCCTTTTGCTCATATGAAAGAACGAGAAGGGGAAAACTGTAAAAGTGAGGGCATTGGAGCCTTTTAAATGGTGTTTTAAATATTGATGTTGTAGACCTAACTATTTCAGAGATTTGTAAGGCTTCTAAGAATATAGTTGATGGCATATGCAGTATTATTTATAGAAGAATCTCGATGCAAGACAAAGAGAATTGGATTGTGAGGCAGAGCTTGAAGAGAAGAATTCCAAAGTAAAAGCAAAATCAAAGATGTCCAAGGAAATATTAAGCTGGTGATTAACGAAGTATGTCTTAAATTATTTTCCTTTGCCAGAGACTGATATCTGTTCAACAGGCTGAGAAGGAGGCTCGGAAGAAACAGAAAATGTTGGCTTCTCAGCAGGCAAAAGCAAAAGCAAAATCTAAGGGGTTAAAGAACGCGAAGAGATGGAATTGAGATGGTATCCTCAGTATTTTTTAATGAAGATACCCTCATTGTGATCACTTTTGTTAAGGGGTATAAAAAAGGGTATCAATCTTGATCGTGTACATAGCTTTAAATTGATGGTAAATATGTTCCTAGGGGTCTTTGTTTTGTGATTCGAAAAGAAATAACTCGTGAAGCTGTAATGGGAATATATATAGCGAAGCTTTATTTCAGTTTTCTGCATACTTAGCTTAGAACTTGAGCAAACAGTCTATAGATTTTGTAAATAGCAATTTAATAGCCCTTAATTATGTGTTCTTTTTGGATCCCTCCTCACACTCAGTCAAACATGTGGGTATTGTATTCTAATACTATTGTTTATGTCGCTGAATGTCTAGATTTGAAGAGCCTGTTCAAATCAGATGATAGTAATAAACTAATGAGCTTCTTTAACAGTTTGATACTCATTTTTTTGCTGGTTATTTGAAACTTTTAAGGTTGGTTTTGGGAAGAAAGTCAAGGTTTTGACATGCTTTTATTTTTATTTTTTTTAAGAAAAATGTATTAATTGAGGAAATAAATTAATTACAGTACAAAACTAATACTTGTATTATTTTGTAAACATATTCCATATCAATACGTAGTAATTATTATATGTTTAAATAAAAAGATTTCATAAATGTTTCCAAAAGAAATTTGGACAAATATAAACCAAAAATTATTTGTGACAAAAAAATATAGCTCATGTTTTTTTTGGCTAATTTTATTTTAGAAGCTACAATTAAAGAATGCAAATATCAACATATCACACTCTTTTATTATTCCTCAGCTAATTTATTATTATAATACTTTTCAATTAATAATCTATAACTAGAGCTTTTTTTTTTTTTCTTTTTTTTTTTCTTTTTTAATATACACAAACAGAAAGATATTTATATTAATAGGCTAATGCCATGTTTGATTAATTACAAACATCACTTTGAGTTAAAACAAAATTTGGTGATGAGCAAAAGAAAGCTAGTATTGATAGGTTGTCGTACACCTGTCAAAAATAAATTCCTAACAAAACCAACTAACAATGTAGTAGAGTAAGTAGGGTCGAATCCACAGGGAGATGGTATTAATCTAACCTCTAAGAAATTGGAAAAACTAACCTATGTCACGAAATTCGGATAGAAAAGTAGTCTAAATTAAAAGAGGGATAAAATAATTAATAAAAAGACATAGGGTTATGGTTCACCATGTTTATAGCTCTAAATCTATCAAATATCAATAAAAATTCAATCAATCAATTATCTAGAGCAATTGCTAAGCCTACGGTCGGGTCTTAACGCTCTCAATTCAACATATGCAGTACGGTCACTAACATAATCAGAATTGCTAATTGTAGGGAAGTCTCTAAAAGTAAGATCTTTCGATTCAAACTCTTATTAACATGAATTAATCAAACAATTGATCAGGTTGCAAGATTAACAATAAAACTCTATCAATTAGAGAAATTAATAATCAAAATATTAAAAACATCAATCAAGATTCATAGTATAAACATGGATTCCCAAACCCTAGAAATAAAACTACTCAAACATGGAAGAAATAATAAAAACTAGATCTAAGGAATAAAACATAATTAAAAGCAAGAAAATAGAAATAAAATACCTCAATGAATTAAAATAGTATACCCAAGAATCATCCATGGAAGAATCCATGGAAATGCCATGAGAAACTAGGGTTTAAGAGAGAAAACTAAAAAGAACGTAAAATAAAAAATAATAAAAGGCGGGAAAAATAATATCCCTTGAGTATTTATATTATCCTAAAACTAATCTAAAAATAATTAAAGAAAAGAAGTAAGAAAATATAAATTACATAAGTTGAATTATTAGTGGACGATAGAAGATGACGTGGCCCGAAGACTTGTGACGATGTGAATGAAAAAGCTACTCGAGGCTTCAAGGCTGCTCGACCAGACCTGCGGGCGCAGGCTGGTGGCCGCGGCCTGGCAGCAGCACCTGCTGGTGTCGAGTGGTCGCGGGACAGGGGCGCAGCAATTATCCCGCGGGTGGCTGACAGCATCACTTAGATTCAAATGCCTATAACTTCTGTTCTATAAGGCTTCTTGGGGCGTGTGACCTATCATTGGAAATATCTTTAAGTCTAGTTTCCAACGCAATTTGAATCACATCAATCCGATTTGTAGAACTCAAGTTATGATCAAAAGAGTGGACAAAGGTCAGTCTTGCCACTTTATAAAACATCGTTTAACTTCGTTTCTAACTCAAATTCATTTCCGAAAGATGCAAATCGACCCTTGTGAATGATATATCCATTCCTCATGCATATAAATCAATCAACATCCACAAACATGGGATCTCCAATTAATAAACTCAATTCATCGGCTTCCATCCAAATATCATCCGAATCAACTCCAAACACTACGAAAGCGTCCAAATGTCTATCAAATCACCTGAAACATTAAGAAAAACACAAACGGAACGTAATAGAGTACAAAACAAACAACTTATGTATTTACGACCTAAAAAGCGACTAAAAGACCTAAAAAGCAACTATAAACTTAGCATAAACGTGCCTATAAATCCTATATAAATGTGATTTATCAAGTATTAGTGAGACAGTTCTTAGTTATAAAACCGAACCTAGGCCTACTTAAACCAATGGAAATTTTTTCTATAACTACCCTAAAGATAGGGTCATTTGTGAGATAGGGTCATTTGTGAACAACTACCCGTTTTTTTTTTTATTTGTTAAGAACTACCCAAAAGTTAAGAAAAGCTTGGATAACACTACCCATTAACGTTTTCCGTCCAAAAATACGTTAATGGGGTCCACTTTTTCACTTTTTCCACTTAATTAACTCCCCTAATTACCTTCTCTCTCTTCCTTAATTAACTTTCCCTAATTACCTTCTCCCTCTTTCCTAATTAACTTCCCCTAATTACCTTCTCCCTCTTCCCTAATTAACTTCCCCTAAACCCTAGAAATTAAAACCGCCAAATTTAGACATCCTATCAATTACAATGGCCAATTAGTAATTGAAGTGCAATTGAATTCAATCTCAAAGTCAAAATAAGTGAAACCTAGAACTCAATTAAACCCCTAAATCCTAGAAATCAAAATCCCCAAATTTATTTGGACCCATAAACCCTAATTCGAATCCCTAATTTACACCCTAATTATGTTAATTGCGTTCAATTAAAACTTGTATACAAATACAATAAACAATAAATTAAAAGGAAAGTGTGAAACATTACTTGAATAATTGAGAATTTGTGTTCAATTGATTGAGTATAATCTTTTGGATTATAGAGTGAGAATGGAGAGGAAGTTAATTAGGGAGAAGAGAGAAGATAATTAGGGGAGTTAATTAAGTGGGAAAAGTGAAAAAGTGGGCCCAATAACGTCTTAATTGGACGGAAAACGTTAATGGGTAGTGTTACCCAAACGTTTTGTAACTTGTGGGTAGTTCTAAACAAATAAAAAAAAAAAAAATAGATAGTTGTTCACAAATGACCCTATCTTTAGGGTAGTTCTAGACAAAATTTCCTAAATCAATCATATTTGTCCAAAAGATTAAAGCAGCCTTGCCGAAGAGAACCTAGCACCATTATAACTAAGCATTATGAGCAGCCGCAGGGAGCTCAGCTTCATAAGATTAGAGCTTTTACTTGAATTATTTGACATGATTAAGCCTGATTAGCCCTATTTTCACCTTAAGTTTAGTTGTTTTCCAATATATTTTTTTGACCCATTTGACTATACACGGTCTCCAACACACGTATTAAAACGTCTATGTCTTTGTTTTTATACACGTAAAATTTATAAAAAAAAGGTCGTGTTAACAAAATATACAATTAATCGAATCTTACCAAACCACTCATGAGTCATGACTATATTACTCTATTTTTTATAGATTAACTGTAATTTATGTTCAAAGTTTTCTAAATTTGACCCCAAAAATAACAGCGGGGCAAAAGGGAGGGAGAGAGTAGTTGGTACACCAATTGGGAATAATTCCAACATTCTACTTGACCTTCGTGGCTTTGTAAGGACTATACAAGCTTTTCTTCTTCATACTGTAATTGTTTCCAGATTTACAGAGTATACATGAATATGATGAGGTCTCGATCTGTTAATGTTGCAGAAGCTTTTCTTCGTCCTTGTTTTCATGGCGCCACTTTAATCAACCTTCGTCCTCTTCATTTTCATGGCATCTCCTCAAGTAAGTTTCTCCATTTCTATACTACTTTCCCTTTTTTTCGATTTCAGTATTCCCCTCTTCAATTCGCCCTCTTTTCACCTGTTTCCTTGCCGATATTACACCAATTACGCTACTCATGACTTTGATTCTGATGACGATGATCCCAAATTGTTTCTGAAATTTGTTAGACAACAATCCAAATTAGGGTTTACTAATGTTGAAATCTCCCTTTCCCATTTCCACCATATGATATCGATGAGACCTCTTCCATCTATCATTGATTTCTGTATGTTATTGAGTGCCATGTCCAAGATTAAACCCAACCCACCTTTCTCCACTGTCATTTCTCTTTACAGAGACCTCCTTTTCTTAGGTCTTCGTCCAGATATTTACTCCCTTACCATCCTTGCTAATTGCTACTGTCGTTTGAACTTTGTTGATTTCGGCTTCTCTGTTCTCGCCAACATTATTAAACTTGGTTTTCAACCTAACATTGTCACCTTTACTACTCTCATCAACGGCTTCGTTCATACTCATCACTTGGACAAAGCCGTTCAATTGTTGGATAAAGTTGTCAAGCTTGGCTACCAACCCACATTAATCACCTATGGTTCTATCTTCAAAGGTCTCTGTAGGTCCGGTGATAATGCCGGTGCTCTCAAACTCCTCAGAAATATGGAGTCTTATGGCCATTTTATGCCTAATGTTGTCATTTACAACACCATCATTGATAGTCTCTGTAAAGACCAGTTATTACCTCAGGCTCTCCGCCTTTTCAAGGAGATGAAAGTCAAGGGAATTTCCCCTGATGTTGTCACCTTTAATACCTTAATTCGAGGTATGTGCACTTTGGGACAACAGAAAGAGGCTCAAGATATGCTGACTGAGATGTTAAGGAATAACATAACTCCTGACATACAGACCTACAACATATTTATTGATATTTATTGTAAAGATGGCAAGGTTGGTGAAGCACGGGACATTTTTTATTTCATGACTAGGATAGGATTGGTTCCAGATATCATCACTTACAACGCTCTGTTAGACGGATATTGTTTACGTGGTGAGATGGACGAGGCAGAAAAGCTTATGGATGTGATGGTAAAAGATGGTTGCAAACCTGATGTAGTTACTTACAACAGCTTACTCAATGGCTATTGCAAATCTAAAAACATTGACAAAGCTCTTGGTCTGCTCCAAGAGATGCATTCTAACGGATTAACCCCTGATGTTATCACGTACAGCACTCTTATAGATGCTTTGTGCAAAGACAATCAAATCAAGCTTGCACACCAGTTTTTTGAGGATATGAAAGCTCATGGACTGAAACCAGATATAATAGCTTGGAATTCATTCCTTGATGGCATGTGTAAGAATGGACAAATTGACGAGGCAATTACAACAGTGAAGCAAATGGGGAATACTGGAGTGATCCCTGATATTATTACATACAGTATCCTAATGGATGGTTTCTGTGAAGCTAATCGGCTTAGAGAAGCAGAGGATATATTCTCTTTTCTCATAACTAAAGGGCTGCATAATGTGCGTGCTTACACCATAATGATAAAAGGGTTTTGTAAAGAAGGGTTGCTAGCAAAAGCCGATGAATTATTGAAGAATATGGAGGACAATAAATGCTTTCCAAATGAATGCACCTTCAATACAATTATAAGAGGATTTATAGATGAAAAGGATGTGAGGAGAGCTTTAGAGCTTGTCAGCTTAATGAGAAACAAAGAGTTTGCTGCTGATAATCACACTATATCGTCATTTGTGAGCTTACTTAATGATCCAAATATTGATGATGTAGACAAGGAATTATTGAAAAAGTTTTTGGAAAACTGAGCGAGCAATGGTTAAAGCGGAGGTGGAAGGAGCAATGAGTTAAGCATAGATGATCAGCTGTGAAAGAGATGTGAAAATAGACATTATGAGTGAACATTATAAATTGGTAAGTCATATATTTAATGTGTTCTGATAGACTGTAGGCAAAAACCTTAACTCCTGTAATCTGGAACATAACCTGTAAATTTTGTATCCAATTGTTTGCTTGCCATCTGCCTGTGAGTCGCATTAGTTGTGCTATATCTTATCCAATGGTTGTAAACAGCAGTTGTGCTTACTTTGCATAGGGGTCAAATTTACCATTTTACTTGATTAGGCATAACCACACATGCTGTAATGCTGTATAGTGTATACAATGCAACTCTTGTACATAGGGCTCTTAGGCTCTACAAAGTTTTGATCGGTTCATTGGAGACGTGTTGATTGAATTTCTTGGGGTGTGTTTTAGCTTTCTGTAGATAACCAACCTTTGAAGTCTCTGTCGTTGAAGATTTTTCTTCTTCCAGGCACTTGGATCTTGCTTAACTGAACTCGTGTTTTGGTTACATAACATAGTTTTAAGCCCAGAATCAAATCATATAACCTGGTTGACATTTGTTAATTTCTTCTCTTTTTTCCATTCTGAAAAAAACAAAAAGCAAAAGGTGTGAAACACTCCAGGTTTAGAGATATATGGAACTGGTTAAGCTGCAATTCCCAACTTCCAGTTATATGGAACTGATATAGTGATCCCTGATATTATTACATACAATATCCTAATGGATGGTTTCTGTGAAGCTAATCGGCTTAGAGAAGCGGTGGACATCTTCTCCTTTCTCACAGCTAAAGGACTGCATAATGTGTGTGCTTACAACATAATGATAAAAGGGTTTTGTAAAGAAGGGTTGCTAGCAAAAGCCGATGAATTACTGAAGAATATGGAGGACAATGGATGCTTTCCAGATGAATGCACCTTTAATACACTTATTAGAGGATTTATTGATGGAAAGGACATTAGGAGAGCATTAGAGCTTGTCAGGTTGATGAGAATCAAAGAGTTTGTTGCTGATAATCACACAATATCATCATTTGTGGGCTTACTCGCTGATCCAAATATCGGTGATGCAGACAAAGATTTGCTAAAAAGTTTTTGGAGAACTGAGTGAGCAATAGTTAGGATCAAAGGTGGAAGTAGCAATGAATAAATTATATATGATCAGCTGTGACAGAGATGTGTACACAGATATTGTGAGTGAGATGTGGATTAGTAAGTCTTATATTTAATGTGTAACTTTTGATTGATTGTAGGAAAAAGCATTAACATCTGTGATTTCGAACATTTGATTTTACTTCTTTTTGGGCTTGCTTTTACTTGAATGGTGCTCATGGAAGCAGATGTGGATTGACCTATTGTATCAATTTGTGTGTGTTTACTTGGTATCTGCCTACGAGTTGCATATGTTTTCTTATTAGCCTATGAATAGTAATGGAGCTATATCTTACTATATAAGCCATGATAAGTAATCATATTTGACAGAATGGAAGAGTATAGTTAGCTGCTAGAGTTTGTCTTGGACTCTTAGGTGCTTGGAGGTGCTAGAATCTGTCTTGGACACTACGATCTATAGCAGCAAGATTTGTTTTGAGTACTTCTTTGAGCCATGGATTGGCGATTCCAATGGCAGTGACATGCATCTGCTATCCCTATGTCAGATAGCTAGGATAAAATAGTAGTCCCTAGCCTCCAATGCCCAGGCTAGGTTTATTTAGTCACAGTGCAGCAAAATTATTGACATACTCTGTGTTCAATCAGGTAATTTTACTTATATTTTCTGCATTTTGTTCCTTTTTTTTTTATTTATCGTTTGACTTTTGCATTTCATTATTGCTTGTTTATTTGATCGGATTGGATTGTTGTTTTTCTATCAATCGTTTGTTTGCTTAATGCTGCGTTTTCTTCTTCTTCTTTTTTTTTTTTTTCAATTTTTTGTTTACGAAGTATTTAAGAATTGATGATTGGCGGTAGTTAGAATTAAGTGTTGTGAGTGATTAGGGTTTTATTTTACAGAATTAGTTGAAGTAGTGTCATTGTTCGGCTGATTTCTGTTATTCTCAAAAAGTAACCAAACCCCAAAGAAATTAACACCAACAGCATGACCTCTTTTTGAGTTGTGCCCAAGTATCAAGTTCAAATTGCAATCACTTTAGTATTATCTGATCTACATCAATGAAGGATTTATTTTTAATTTTCATTTTTTTTTTTACAGAACTATAACATAGGAAATGGATAGCTTCAAAATGAATGTAGTTGACATGATGATTGATGATGATGATGATGTGCGTATGTTAGCAAATTACAAGCATTATAGAAGTATCTGGTGGTAGATAAGGTTGAATATGCTCACTAGGCATACGAACATGGTGAGATGTTAAGGTGACTGAAGGAGAGGGAAATTGGGTTATTGGCTTTGTTTTTTGTTAGATTACAAGCTCTTTTTGTACTATATTCTGAGAATAAACCAATGGACTCTTTTATGAAGGCAGTGGTGCTTTCATGGGTTTAAAAGGTTAAAAATAACTGAAAGGGTAAAATCTACACCTATAATATTCTCAATTTGTGGGTAAAGAATATTTGTATTTATAAGAATTTGGGGATCTTTTTTTCTGATCATTTCCCAAATTTATGCTTATCAAATTTTATGAACTATTTTGAGATGATTGATTAATTTGCTTAATCTGCCTCCTTCACAGGTTCCATAGTGATGTTTTCAACATTTGAGCATTTAGCTCACCATGTATACAATCATATCCTTCATCAAAGGAAGGAAAAGCAAGCCACACCAATGGTGTTGGACTTAAAATATAAACTGGCTTTGAACATTGAAAAAATGGTGTTGGTTGAAGCTCTACTTGGGCTTTTGGCCCCTAAAAAAGAGTTTGGTGATGATATGTTGATGATAAGCAGGGCCTACAAAATTACAAAAAGCATGTTTCTATGAATTCTATCTATTGGAGAAGTTGTAGCTAGAATTAGATATTACTCATGTTGGCCCCGGTAGCTGATAGCCGAAGTTGATCATATTAGTTGGTTTGACTAATTGATTGTACAAAAAGTTTTACATACAACCGATGTGCAGTAAAATACTGAACAACCGGTTTTTCGCACGTGTGAACAGTATTTTTTTTTTTTTTCCTTTTTCCAAAATAACTAACATCTTCTTCAGCAAGCTACAATGGAGGAGAGAGAAAACTCCAATTTTCCAGATTCAAAGCTCCTTCACCAAGCAACCATGGAGGAGAGAGAAATCTACAATTTTCGATCAACAATGCCGGAAACCTCCAAAGCTTCCAATTACAAAAACCTAATGCGCGAATTTCTGCAATTACAAAGAGAAAATCGACCACCATTAACGCAACATCCAGAGAAAACATGGAGTTTCGACCTCAATCAAACATTCAGAGAAGGTGAAGCAGAGAATTTCGTTGATGATTTCGATGAATTTAATGATGATAACATTCAAAACTCAAAAGTTCCAGAAATTCAAATACAAGGTAATAATCTAAAAAAATACTAACCTATTGTTTGTTTTTGCTTAAAATTTTGATTTAATTTTCAATAATTAATGCAGATATTGAAAATCAAGGTGTTTCAAATACATTAGAAGATGAAGATCAAGTTATTCCGAACACACTAGATGAAGAAGGACAACCAGTAGATGAAGACGAAGGTAAAATTCTATAAATGTGACATATATTAAGGCAAAAGTTACATATATTATGGCAAAAATTACATTGACTATATGTTTATTTATAAAAGCATTTATGCATGTCTCTTGGTACAAAAGTTACTAATATCATTACAAATGTTACCTTTATTAATACAGAAGTTACTTGTATTATATACCTCTGTACTAAATTATTTCTCTAATGTGCAGGTTTACACATTGTCTCTATTTAGAGACTTTGAAGAGGAATTTGGCTACTCAATAGCGACCACAGTACAAATTCTAGGGAGAACTGAAGAAAACATTATTCTTTATGAAGTATCGCTAGAAGAAAAGCCATGGTCTTCCCAACACGTAAGTTACATACATGAGAGCCAAACTATATGGTGCACTTGCAAGAATTTCGAAGCTTCTGGTTGGCTATGCTATCACTGCCTCAGAATTTTACATCTACATTCTATTACAAGAATTCCAGAGAAGTACATTAGCAAAAGATGGACAAAGCTTGCAAAAACTGAAGTATGGAATAAAATGGAAAATAAGGATCCAAAACTCCCATATACACCATGGAGACATACAATGATGAGAAAATATTATAACTTAATCTTAAAGAGTCAAGAAAATGAAAAGGCAAGAGCATTCATGGAGGAAAACTTCAAAAACTGTATGAAAATGGTGGAAGACTTACTTGCGGCCGAAGCTTTTACAGAGGAGGTTGCTGCAAGTGATGACAATTCTAATGTGGCAGAGAGTGCTCAGAGTACCAATAATACTGCTTCTTCATCAACAAGTACAACCATACCCACTATATTAGACCCTAAGAGAGCTGTAACAAAGGGAAGAAGCAAGAGAGCAAAAGGAGCACTTGAAAAAGGGAAGAAATCAAAGCAAAAAGCATTACCAAATCCAAATTCAGAGTTTGGATCGAAGACACCTACTGTGCGACTTTTTTGAACTTGTAGTGAGTTTGGATGAAACACAATTGAATACTTTTTTGTAGTGATTTTATTTTTGTTTAATGCTACTATTGACTTTCATACAGAATTTTGAATTGTGATATGGAATTGCTCATGAATTATGAACATTTATATAATATTACACTGATACTTAAAAAAGTAATGCATATACTGGAAAAAGTGATGCATATACTGGCAAAAGTGATGAATTTACTAACAAAAGTGACACTAACACCTACAAAAGTGATGCATTTACAGAAAAGTAACACTAATACTCGCAAAAGTAACAATAATGCTCACAAAAGTGATGCATCTTCTCACAAAAGTGTTACTTTTTACTCACAAAAGTATTGCATATTCACAAAAGAAATATGTCACTCACAAAAGTGATATTTATATTCACAAAAGTGACAATAATTATCACAAAAGTGTCCGTTTTTAAAATTAATAATATGGTAATATATATGTTAAACTTCAAGTTTTCATTTAAATAAACTATATCTCTGTATGATGATATATGATACACTTATAAAATTATAATCAGAAATATAAATAAATAAAAATAAGAACAACAAATTACCAATATTTAATCATATATATATATATATATAAAATAAAATTTGTACAAACATTTTGAAAATATTAACACTAGTTTAAGTGTCGATATTTATCACTAGTTTCAACTTCCAAAAGTACTTAACTAATTACAACTTCCAAAAGTACTTAACTAATAACAACTTCCAAAATTAGCTAAGATTTAGAAGGAGTGTACTTCCGTGTAGCCTTTGTAGTTCGTTTTGATTTCGGAGCAGTGTCAACAGTAGGAGGAGCAGTTTCAGATTTCTTCTTTTTCTTCTCCGCTGCTGCAGCCTTCCTCCTTCCTTCAATTTCAGCAACATATGCAAGATCGCTCTTCTTCTCATTAAATTTTTCAACTTCTGCTAAGACATCAGATCTTGATTCGTTCATGTCAGACAACACGAGTTTTGCACAAATCTTAGCACGTAAAAATTTCCTCCCAGCAGCCTCACAACAAGAAAATAAAAGGCGCATTAATATGTATAAAACATTAGAATAAACATAACAAATGAATTAATTCGCATCAGTTTCAAGATCACTCATTGTTCTAAGTTCATCTACAGAAAACGATGTATCACCAACAAAATGCTCCATATGACACATCATATACACACCACAGTCATTATTATCAACCTTACTCTTCCGCCACACTAAATCAGCAATTTTAAACTTGTAAAAAGGGACTTTTTCACTCTTTGGATGATTTCTTCGTGCAAGAAAATCACCAAATTCAGAACACTGAAAAAAAAAAAAATATTAAAAACAACAAAAAAAATAAGATTAATATAGAAACATACTTTAAAATAGACAATAACATACCAGATAAAAAGTCAAATTTTGAAAATATGTAATCATGTCATGACTCCAAATGATATTATCAACATAATGAACCAATTCATTGCCATGATAAATCACAAACATCACATAATGTTCATCAACAAGAATAGGAAAATAAACCTGAAAAAAAATAGAACAAAAGTTAGCATAAAGCACATCCATCACACAGTTAATATATATTAAAAATTAAGATATATACCAAGTCTGCACCAATAACATCACAACAAGAATTTTCATATGTAACCCATTCATCCCAAATTTCATGCAAATCCGAGACAGCATAACTAGCAGAACTATCTTCGTTCCCCTCTGATACTTGCAAAAAAGCAAACTAAAAGGAAAAAATAAATAATTGAAAAGAGTAAGAAAACAAATAACTCAAAGCAGAAAGTTGCTTACACTTTGCCTCGCACCAAAAAAGAATATTTTAGGACCACAAGTATCATAAAAACATGATTCATTTAGATAAATGCAGTAGCAATCAACTACTGACCAACGAACCAAATTAGGATGCACCAAAGACACCATATCCTCTCTTGGAAAGAGAAAATGCAATCCATAAGTAACAAGATTCTCACTGCAAGGTCAAACAATATTATTAATATCAAAACAAAAAGAAAAAGAAAAAAAAAAGGTTTCAAAAAATATGACAATTAAAAAAGAACTTACTTATTATTAAATAAGTGTTCCACCAGACAATAATCAAGAGCTTCTAAATATAATCGAGGTAATTTTTCACTAAAAGCACGAGAATTTTTTTTCATAAATGGCGTAACAAACACTACACTCTGACCACCAATTTCACCATAGTCCAAAGAACACAAACTTTTATTCGTTCTTCTGACTGAACCACCTCTGCCACCACCATCTCCACCACCTCCACCATCTCCACCATCTTGTAGGGTAGACTTTGATGAAGTACTTGCATCAACTTTAAGTAACTCATCCACCGACTTCATTTTTATAAACTCATCAATTAAGCCATCAATAAGCTTATGATAATGCGGGTTAGATAAAAGCTGTTGTGTTTGAGACAACTCAATAGAATCAGCATCCAAAGAAACAGAATGTTCAACAAAACGACTATGCACCAACCGTTGTAAAGAACTAAAACAATTGGAATTCACAGATGAAAACAGCTCCATGTTCCTTTTCATATAAAGAAACGCTTCATGCAAATCCTACACATTAACAAACAATTATATGAGACCAAGAACAAATGTTTTATTAAAGAAAAAAAAAAACATACATCAGTTGCAGCACTTTTGATCTCAGAATCAGTTAATACTCCTTCAGGCAAATCGAAAGTCACACATCTTCTATCATCATCAATAGGAACCGCACAACCTTCACCCTTACTTAAGTTGTTAACATTCAAATCAACACACTTAGCAGAAACTGGATAAGTCAATTCATTCAAAACCCCCTGACCAAATCCACCAGCCTTCAACTCCAAGGACACCCTGTTCCTCACTTTTTTATCTGTCCAGTGTTGGATAAGAGGAATAGTGGAGTTCTCTACTACACCTTGGAAATTCAAACGATGAAAATACATAATCTTAAGCAACAACAAACATCCACTAATACTATCTTTAGCCTCAGAATTTTTGTAACTAACAACAGAATTCATCAACTTTCTCAAAACAAATGAACACCAATCAAGATTTTTAATCTGATCAACATCATCCACAGCATTAACTAACCTAAAATTAACAGTCCTATTAGCGGTAGGAACAAGCATACTACTAAGAGCATGCATAACAAATAACCTCTTAAATTCATCACCTCCATCCACCAACTCCTTGATCCTAGTTTCTAATCTAGCCAAAGGTATCAACTCCTTAACACCAACATCAAAAGAAGTTCTCCATTTATTTTTCAATGCACTATCATCTTGAGATTGACCTTTGTAACTACCCTTCATTTCAGGAACCTCACGACCTTCTACCTTAGGCAAACCAAAAACATCACACACATCATGCTTAGTCACAACAAACTCCTTACCATCAGCTACACAAAACATACAAGTATATCCATTAAAACTCTCAACAAGCCAAGGAAGTATACCTCCAACCATACTCTCCACACGTAAAGACAACAAACCACCAAATCCAACCTCTTCTACATCTTTTTTTTGAGTCGGAGAAAGCCCACTTATAACCTTAACTAATGAAGAAGGTCTACAACGACATGTAATTTTCCTATCAGGCCTGAAAAAACAAAAAAAAAGATGCTTACCATTCAAAAATGATAATAACATACTTATATACTGAAATTTTAGTTATCATATAAAATTAAACATGAATTATGAACATTTATACAAATTTTTATACTTATTCTCACAAAAGTGACAATCATAATCACAAAAAATGATACTCATGAGAGTCATGACACTCATTACATGGATATAATATTCAAAAAAGTGATTACTATCAAAATTTTCACAAAATGATACTTGCACTCACAAAAGTGACATTGATAAATACAAAAGTGAAAGATATACTCACAAAAGTAACACTTAATATATTGACACAAAAATCACATAAAAACAGTCCTATTAATCAAAGTTACCTATACTCTTACAAAAGTCACAATTCCATTCACAAAAGTATAGCAAATATACAATATTCTAAAACATAAAATCTTACTCGTCATCCTCTTTTTCTTGCCTCTTCCTTTTATTTCCCTTGGATGTACTTCCTTCACCTTTCAACATCTTTTTTCTTCCTGCATCCATTTTATTTACCGCTTTTTGAGCTCTACTATAACGAAAACCTTTGATAGATCCTACCAATTAATTTTAAAAAAAAACATCACAATAGAAATTTTGACAAAATTTGACAAGATTGTACCAAGCAACACAAAAAGATAAACATATCCACCATGTTTGCCACACTAAAATCAAATGCAGCATTTAATTTATATATATTAAACTGTAAACGAAAATAGTAGAAAAATACCTAAAATTCATACACAAAATGCTTTCATCAATTTGATTGTACTACTATGAACATGCAATTTTTCATTTGGACATTTTTACAAACACCTAACAGGCAATTCTCAAAATAAACCTAATCTAAGCAAAAGCAACTGATTAAAACGCACAACTAAACAAACATAGCACAAATTGTACAAAAAAAAATTGCGAAAATGAGAACAAACACTAACCTAGAGCAACATTATCATCACCAGAAACCTTCTTCTTCACCATTGCAAAAACTACAAAAATCCAAAACAACGAAACCCTAAAAATCGAAACACTTCAAAATTGAATAAAATGAAATAAAATTGAGAAAACAAACCTGAAATTAGCAACAATCAACTTCAAAGTGAAGAAATTAAAGATCGAAAGAGAGAAATTCAAGTAGCAACGCCAAAAGCAAGAGAAGAAGAGAACGAGAGGAGAGAGAAAAAAAAACCAGAGAAAGAGAAACAGGAAAGAGAAGAAGAAAGAGAAAATAAGAAATTTTTTGGTTCTTTAAATTTACACGTGTGAGCCCAAATTGAGCAGCCCAATTTGCACTTGTTTGCTGTGATTTTCAGTAAGTTAGTGAAAACCCGCTTTTATTAAAAGTTTGTCTTGATTGTATTAGTATGATTTGACTAATTGATTGTATTATTTTGTTTGATTAGTTGATTTTTTTGTTTTCCGAGATGGGACTTTTTTTACAAAATTTTTTACAAAATAAATAAATTCCAATTGCAAGCGTAATACGAAGTACATATGATAGGACGAAGCAATTATCTTTGCAATGGACAATGGTTGTTGCTTGTTGGGAGCTAGGGTATAAAGGACATTTCAAACTTTAATTAGCTAGCCTCTCTTTTAAATCAACGTTTTCAAATTAGTGGTTTGAAGGCCAAACCGCCCATTGAACCTGCTCCTAATAAACCAGCAGAAATGCAGAATCAGTTGATTGAATTGCTCCAACCACTCTCATTTTTATTTTGGCCCTGTTTGGTCAAAAGCTTAAAGCTGAAACTGATTGTGTTAGCTGATTTTGACTAGTTAATTGTATTAATTGATTTGACCAACTTATTTTATTAGCTGATTGTATAAAAGTGCTTGGTAAATAGCTGATAATTTAAAGCTGATTGATTATGTGATATGACCAATAAGCTAATTGTGAGGGAGGTAGTTCATAAAGGTTTTTAAAGTAAATGAGGGTATAAGTGTCATTTTATCATAATAATTGAATAAGCTATTTGATTTAGGAGCTTTTTGTAAAAGAGGTTGTTTAGCAAAATAAGCTTTCTACTAAACACTTTATGTTAGCTTATTTAATACACGGTAGTCAATAACCTAATATTGGTCAAATAAGCTACTTACCAAACACGTTTTTTACCTACCAAACTCTTAGCCACAAGCAGCCATTATTATTAATTTATTATTATTTAGTTATTATTGCTTTAAATATCTTCACCACTGTCGCAGAGCCAACACTAGCAGGTGTGTCTGAGAACGAGAGTCAGTGTGAGAGCTGCTGAACTGGGAGTGAGACGATGATGATGACCAAAGCTTTACTGTCACTTGCTTCTGCTTCTTCGCCATTTTTAGGTAATCTTCTTCATCTTCCTTCTTTTTCCCCTCTTTCCTCTTTTATTATTTCTCCTCTTTCTTTTCCTTTTCATTCTCGATTTTACTCTTATCGTCCCAAACAATCCAAGTATATTGATGTTGATTTTGATTTTGATTTTGATTTTGATTTTGATTTTGATGACCCCAAATTGTTTTTCAATTATGTTAGACAACAATCCAAATTAGGGTTTACCAATGTTGAACTTCTCCTTTCTCTTTTTGATCATATGATATTGATGCGCCCTCTTCCTGGTATTATCGATTTCAATACGCTTTTTTCATCCATTTGTAAGATTAAACCCAACCCCCCTTTCTCTACCGTCGTTTCTCTATACAGGCAGCTACATTTCTTAGGTGTTCGTCCAAATCTTTATTCCCTTACCATCCTTGCTAATTGCTACTGTCGTTTGAACTTTGTTGATTTTGGGTTCTCTGTTCTCGCCAACATTATTAAACTTGGTTTTCACCCTAGTATTGTCACCTTTAATACCCTCATTAACGGCTTCGTTCATACTCATCAGTTGGACAAAGCTGTTCCTTTATTGGATAAAATTCTCAAGCTTGGCTACCAACCCACATTAGTCACCTATGGTTCTATCTTCAAAGGTCTCTGTAGGTCCGGCGATAATGCCGGTGCTCTCAAACTCCTCAGAAATATGGAGTCTTGTGGCCATTTTATGCCTGATGTTGTCATTTATAGCACCATCATTGATAGTCTCTGTAAAGACCAGTTATTACCTGAGGCTCTCCATCTTTTCAAGGAGATGAAAGTCAAGGGAATTACCCCTGATGTTGTCACCTATACTACCTTAATTCGAGGTATGTGCACTTTGGGGCAACAGAAAGAGGCCCAAGAAATGCTGACTGAGATGTTGAGGAACAACATAACTCCTGACATTGAGACCTACAGCATGTTGATTGATATGTATTGTAAAGATGGCAAGGTTGGTGAAGCACGACACATATTTGAATACATGACTAAGAGAGGTTTGGTTCCCAATATCATCACTTACAGTGCTCTGTTAGACGGATATTGTTTACGCGGTGAGATGGACGAGGCAGAAAACCTTATGGATTTGATGGTTGAAAATGGTTGTAAACCTAATGTAATTACTTACAGCAGCTTAATCAATGGCTATTGCAAATCTAAAAACATTGACAAAGCTCTTGGTCTGATCCAAGAGATGCATTTTAACGGATTAACCCCTGATGTTATCACGTACAACACCCTTATAGATGCTTTGTGCAAGGATAATCAGCTCAAGCTTGCACACCAGTTTTTCAAGGAAATGGAAGCTCATGGACTAAAGCCAGATGTAATAACTTGGAACTCATTACTTGATGGCATGTGTAAGAACGGACAATTTGACGAGGCAATAGCAACAATGAAGCAAATGGAGAATACTGGGGTGGTCCCTAATACTGTTACATACAATATTCTAATGGATGGTTTGTGTGATGCTAAGCGCCTTAGAGAAGCGGTTGACATCTTCTCCTTTCTCACAAATAAAGGGCTGCATGATGTGTGTGCTTACAACATAATGATAAAAGGGTTTTGTAAAGAGGGGTTGCTAGCAAAAGCCGATGAATATTTTAAAAATATGGAAGACAATGGTTTCTTTCCAAAGGAACGCACTTTCAATACAATCATTAGAGGATTTATAGATGGAAAGGATGTTAGGAGAGCTTTAGAGCTTATCAGCTTAATGAGAAACAAAGAGTTTGCTGCTGATAATCACACTATATCGTCATTTGTAGGCCTACTCACTGATCCAAATATCGATGATGCAGACAAGGAATTGCTAAAAAAGTTTTTGGAAAACTGAGCAAGCAATAATCAGAAAAAAAAAATGGAAGGAGCAATGACTAAAGCATATATATTATCAGCTGTGACAGAGATGTGTACACAGATATTGTGAGTGACTTGTAAATCAGTAAGTCATATATTTAATGTGCTTTTGATTAATTGTAGGAAAAAGCATTAACATCTGTGATTTCGAACATTTGATTTTACTTCTTTCTTGTATGGTGCTCATGGATGCAGATATTGTATTTTGTATCCATTTGCGTGTTTTTATTGTAGTGAAATTGATATGAAGTCTTGAGTGTTACCTGTAAGTTCTTGAAAACTTATAAGGGCTTTTGAAGCTAGCATGAATGTGTAACTTAGCAAATGACATAGTGTAAACTGCTAAGGGAAACATGACAGCAAAAATTGTGAAATCTTTTGGTCTATCATCTACTGAAAACTACTATCCACAAATGTATTAATTTAGCTAGTCAGGACTCAGGAATACATTGCTTAAGTTCATAACTCTTTTAGTCTAAAATTACAATCATTCTATCCCGACTGCACGCACTGCCTACAAATCGTCAAACAATAATCAAAGACAGGCCTCGGTTAAACTTAAACAAGCCAACAGATGCAATATCAGTACTGCAGGGATCTCCTAGTCTGTTTTACCAGCAGCCAGGCTCAGCTTTGAGCTTAGAAGTACTAATTCAGCAACAAAAGCCTTATATAACAACATTCGCTACAAAGCATCTGGACTCTCTTCTGATTAAGTGTAATTTTATCTAGTCCCTGCCTCCCTGGTATGTATGAAATAGCTGCAAATCAGAACTTGTGTTGGAAAAGGAAAAGTTAACAAAATTATTTGATTATTTTCTTACTGTGATTACCGGCAAAGGTGTACAAATTTATTTAATTAATTAAATTGTTAATGTAATTACCAGCAAAGGTAAACAAAATTGATTAATTTATTAACTAAACAAAGTAGTAGTTGACCTCATCTAATGAAGAATAAATCTGGGAATACATTTCATGTCAACCTATTTTTTATTAGCCGGCAAAGACATGGTAATCACTATCTTAGCAATGAAAATATATGACATGCACGTTCTTGTTTATATATTCATTGCATACATACTCTTATTTGTCTTGCATTTATTCAAATTTCAATCAATCATCCTTTATGAGTTTTATTTCATATACGAATTACAAAATATAACATACTCAAAATATGCATCCTTCACCTTCTTCTGTAATGGGCACATCCTCTAAAGGCGATAGTGCTCGGTACTCTAATGGCAGCAACTTCAGTGATGATGAGGCCGGTATTTTTATGACTATTGATAATGAGAAGGGAGCTGAGTTCTTTGCTATTGAGCCCCCCAGAGCTGTCCTTACAAGGGATAGCTCGGAAAGGGAGAAACAGATCTCGGTTGACCCTATTTCATTGCAAGGGTCAAACACTATTAGGCAAGCCAGCTTTCGACTGGTTTCTCCTCCTACTAATCAGAATTTGGGCCCTAATGCTCCACCGTCTCCTTCACCACCACCAAAGCTCAAGTTTGTGAGCTCGAGTCTTCCAGGCTCCAACTCTTCTTCCCCAGAAAGTTTATATAAGAAGTATCAAAAGAATCATAGCCAACAGGCTGCTGCTGCTCCTCGAAATAATCTCTCGAGAATGCAGTCTGTGATGGATGATACGCACCTTGCTATGGTGGAGGCTAACACGCGGAAGAGCAAGTCTCTTGGTGAAGGGAGAACAAGCGGTCCTGTAGATGATTTTGATCTCTGGCTTGAGAAATCAAGCCACAACTCGGGAAAAGATCAGAGCAGTAGTGGTAATAATAATAACAATAATAATAGTAATAAACACAGTGGCTTTTCCAAGCCACCACTTGGACCTGGCAATGTAGATCGCCATAGCAGTACGATGAAGAAGAGCAAAAGTAGAGACCCAAATTTTTCGGAGGAAAAATTTAAATGCGGGAAGTTGTGCCTTTTCCTTCCTAGAGGGAAGGGCAAAACTGTAAGATCCATATCAACGGCATCAACAATGACACAAGCATCGTGCAAGAGTGAACCAATGGCAATATCGAGGAGAGTCTCATTGGAGAAGTTTGAGTGTGGGTCTTGGGCCTCATCCTTAGAGAATGAGGAGGGAGAATCTGCGAACCTCTTCTTTGATTTGCCAATGGAGCTGCTAAGGTGTAGCGTGAGCGACATGCAGTCCCCAGTGACAGCTGCCTTCGTGTTTGATAATGATGACGACAATGACACCAAGGAAGACGACAAAGACAATAACAAAGATGCCCAGATGGCCTTCCATGCCTTCCTAGAAGCACAAAGTTAAGACTTTTGTAGTTTTGTTTTGGTTTATAGTTCTGTGTTTTAGTAGCCCTCTTTTACTTGTAAGTCTGCAGATGCTTTTGTATATTTCAGAATAGGCATCTGAATTGACAATATAGTTATGTATTATGTATGAGATCAAGTATGTAGCACTTGCTAAACATTTCCTTAAGTTTAAGTCTAAGGTTCAGAGCTTCTGCCTTCATCCTGTTACAAACAGGTGTATAATCTAGGTCTCTGACGCAGGCCTCAAGTTTGAACAGTTCAAATTTATAAGCCTAAATTTCGCCGTCTCATGAAGTAAACCATAAGATGTGCAAATCGCTCTCCATCCTAAATAATTGGTCAATACTGGAAAGAAATACGACGTATCTTTTAAGGAAATGATAAATAAAATGCCACAAAAATCCTTCACAAGTTGTATTTCACATCTTTGCCATACTAATAAGATAATTTATTGGAAATCTTAGTCAAAGATATCATATAAGGTAATACATAAAAAATAAAATATTAATGTGTACTAATTTTATAAAGTGGCCTATTTCTTAATACAATCTCAGATAAAAATGCAGTCTACTTCAAATCAATTAAGGACAGAGAACATATCAAATTGCAATATCAGAATAATCTAACGTGGGCAAAATTTCACAGTATAATAAAAATTCACCTATTATAACTTTTCTAAAGAATATAAAAAATGCTTCCTATTACAATTCATTCGTGAAATTCAAACTCCACTCGTGAATATAAATAAAATTACAGGATGGTATGACTATGAAAGCACATAATATACAGCTATGTAGTTTGTAGACAAACCTCCTTAGCTCATCATCTTCCACAATAATATACACAGGATAATTAAAACGAATTCCTAGCATGTCTCGAGTTGGTCAGTATCTTATTCGGCGCATCTTAGCGTTTTCCATTTATTCAGAATCACCTAGCTGTGTAGATCTGTACCCCTCACAGTTTATCAACCTATAGTGCAAGAGGATGTGAATGATACGGGGAGGGAGGTACTCGCTGATTGCCTTATGCTGATGAAAATAAGTAAACGAATAACACACAATCAAACAATTACAACAGCACACTAAGACAAGATAAAGAAAGAGGTCAATATACTAGGTTGCACATCAAAACTTGAACCATTATGGCAGGATTCAGGGTTGTCTAGGTCTCTAGGACATTGATCATTGAATGATTTCATATCACTTGCCCCAATTATGGACACAACATCGGCAGCAGACAAAAAAGTAATGAATATTATTCAGATAGTCGTTCAAGAATATAACAAAGATTTTGACTACAATACAGAGGTGAAGCTTACCAAAAACGTTCACTCATTTGTAGCTGAACAGACAAACCAGGGGCGCCCTATCAGAACCTTGTCATCTGCTGAAGCATTTGAGATGCAGTTGATTGTGCAACAAGTTGATCTGGACTAGGGGAGGCTTTCATAATGTGGTTGGCACCTGACAAGTTACCAAGTCCTTGTTTCACCATTTCTTTAGAATTGTTTGGGTAGAATTCTGATTGTGAAGAGTCCACCAGGGCACGTATCTGCCATACAATTTTAGTGCACAAAAACAATAAGAACTCATAAAAAAGGAGACATTTAAATAAATTAAATGTAATAAAAACATACCATATCAAGGCGCTTTCTGTGCACATCACTTGAGGGCTGCAACCACCAGATGTCAACATGTTAGAACAAATCTAATCTCTCTTCCCCCGTAGATAATGATAATAATAATAATAATAATAATAATAATAATAATAATAATAATAATAATAATAATAATAATAATAATAATAATAATAATAATAATAATAATAATAATAATAATAATAATAATAATAATAATAATAATAATAATAATAATAATAATAATAATAATAATAATAATAATAATAATAATAATAATAATAATAATAATAATAATAGCCTCGTAGTTTTTCTCAATATATACGAGTAGCAAAGTTAGGTTTCTGTGAGTTCAAAGGAAGCCAGAGACTTCCTTCCATGTGAACTCTTCTCCCTCTCGCTCAAAACAGTCAAAAGTGATTATTATGTTAGCCTAAAAAGGCATAAAAAATCATTTTATCACAAAAGTTCAAGAAAGTGTACATCACAAACAAGAGTTGACATTTGCACAGCAAGAACTTACACTGTCGGTGTTGCTTTTCCGATCTTCACTAGAGTATCCTGGGATAGTCAGATGCCAATTTTTTTCTGCAATGGAAAATTTAACATTAGGAAGACATAAGCTCAATTAGATATTCTAATTCCTAATAAATGGAACACTTATCCAATAAACAAATGAAGGTCTGTGGAACAGTCAGGCAGTCAGCATCGTTTCAATTTTCAGTGTGAGATCCTATAAAAAGGCAGTGTGTCATCTCTCAGCCATCACATTTAACAACTCAATACCTCCAATTTAGTTACATGTTGGTAGTTGCAGCAAAAAAACAAAATAGGATAGTTGACAATTACTCCTATAGTCTTAAGCCAGATAAGTTTCAGGGTTTCCAATTTATCCACCTGTTTTAACACATACCATTAACCCTCATTATCACATAATGATATGAGCGCACATACTTAATTATCCATTCATCAAGGTAAAGCTTCCAGTATTTCCTTGAAACAAAAATTAATACCTTTTAAAAGGATCCCAACAACACATGCTAGAGACCTAGATCGTGATGCAAGCAATAATTTCAGAATCATAATCTCAAGATCATGCATACTCCCACCAAAATCATCTGGTTAGCCTTCGAAAGGAAAACATAATAAAGAAAAAGGAACCTGGAACTGGCAGATAATAGTTACAGGAAAGGCACAAGACAAAAAAAAAAAAAAAAAAAAAAAAAAAACATTTTCTCAACTATTCTTTTCAATAAGCATGTGAAGTTTGAAATACATAATATACCTTGACACCATGCTGCAAACAAATTAAACTGTCGTCCCCAATACCATATGATTGATACTATTCCCAATAAAAAAAAAATAAAATCAATAAACAGAATGTGATTTGCAATCCCTTTTTTTTTTCAGCTTAGAACTTAACAGCAGATCCTTCAACTTGTATATTTAGCTCCTTTGTAGAAAACAAAATAATCACTAACATGGAAACTAGAAGCAGATTCAACTTTCTCCAAGAGTACAGCATAACAGAAAATAATAGAGATCAACAAATGCACCAATAAGGCAAACAATGCCCAGTTAAGCTTGTAAGAGGTAAGAAATGAGACCTAGGTGTAGCAACACATCCTTGGATTCCAGTGTTGAAGATTTTCGATGCTTTGCCAAATTGCATGCAAATGTAGTAACCTGCAAAGAAGAGCAGCAATAATCAGTTACACAAAGAATAACAATCAGAATTTCAAGACTTAAGAAAAAAAGATACTGTGGGACTGTGGGAATGACGGCAATTTTGAAGGTAAATAAATGACAATATAATAGTTTTGTTAGTTTTGTGCCAGAGTGATAACACTAACAAGAAATTAAAACATTTTCTTTTAAGTAATCTGGCAGATGTCTTGTAGTCCAAGAGCCATGGTAGAACATGCAATCAAACCTTACCAGGACACAAAGAAAATACCATTCCCCAACCATTACAAATAACCACAACCAAAACCATGATGGAAATCTAATGAGGTCTACAATATCAAAAGCTTAAGCAATTCATCAGCTAAAAAGATAGCAACACTCACTGAATCAATGAAGTCATCAGCAATATCTAAGAGAAGATCTTCAACTTCAGGATCCAGCTTACCATGTGCATCCACCTGAGAACAAATCAATTGCATATAAGAGCCATATAGCCAAAAATTGATGCAATATGTGAAGAAAGTAGGATAGGACAAAAGAAGGTCATAAGAAAGTGGAATAAAAAGGGTATATAATTTTATGTTTAAATATAAAATACTACCTCCGTTACAAGTTATATGCAGTGATTAGACATTTTCCCTCTCTACTTTTTGTCAAATCGTTGCACATAACCTGTAACGGAGGTAGTAATTGATTAACTTTGTAGGCTTAAAATTTCTTGAAATAGCACTAGCTACGTAATGTAATTAAGGCAGTCTTGCACCGTACCAAACCAATAAATACCCCCAATTACTAACACATGACTATATGAGCATTCAGTTTTGACAAGTTAAAAATTAGCAGTAGTTCAATAGCACATGCAATGAATTTCCAAATCTGGGAAGGGCATGAGAAACTATACTACCCCTGTTTCCAAAAGTTCTTAACTTATATCATTTGCACACAAATTAAAATAACTGGAGGGAGAGTGTATGTGGTGAGTGGGTGTAAGAGAGGTGGATAAAGTAAGAAAGAGTGAGTGAAAAGACGTAAATATGGTAGGATAAGAGGGGTAAGGTAGAAAAAGGTTTTGCCAAAATAGAAATAAAGTGAAAGTGTTGAGAACTTTCGAAAATGGACGAAAAATGGAAAATGGACGAAAAATGGAAAGTGCTAAAAACTTTCAGAAACAGAGTTGATTTGTAATAAAGACTGCCATTTTCAAATTTCCACAAATCCTCCATATATTAGCTGCAATCAATGTAAAAAAATGGAAAAAAATCAACCGGACAGCACCTGGGAAACCAAATCTTGTATCTTTCGTTTCCCAAGAAGTTGATTCATTGCCTCGGTTCCTTGACTTGAACTACCCCCTGGAGTAGTTGTTCCAGATACAGTAGCATCTGGTTGTGATCCAGTTAGGCTTAATGACTTTTGGCCTGCTGGTCCCTGTATCCTTGGAGATAACTGTTGCTGCTGCTGCTGCTGATTCATAGTTGGTGATTGCTGTAGCAGGTGCGGGTGCTGCTGCTGCTGCTGTAATTGCTGTTGTTGTGTTGATGGTTGTTGCTGCACTAATGGTTGCTGTTGTAGCTGCCGCATTGGCTGCAGGGATTGCTGCTGCACCTGAGGGTGCCCCATTGAGGGCTGCTGTTGAACCAGCTGTGATAATTGCTGGGAATTCAAAGACATGGTCTGCTGCAACTGAGAAGATTGACTTATATGTTGTTGTAAGATCTGTCTCTGATTCTGCTGCAGACGCAATGATGGTGATCCAGGGGCAGACATCGCGGGCATTTGCTTCATCCATTGTTGCTGAGACAAAGAGTTCTGCATCATACCTGGCTGTCCATTTTGAGACAAGCCAGACAACTGAGAGTTCATATATGCCAATGATGACGTTCGTGACATGCTCTGACCCTGAATTTTCTGGAAGCGGAAAGATAATAAGCGTCAGATTCTTGATCACAAAGGATGGGCATACACACATACTAAAGGCTAAGTAAAACGTATAGGACTCATTAATGAAGAACAAAACACAGAGACACGATAGCGCATTAGGATCCATCTATGTGCATTTTAGATGGTTCACTATCATATACAGTAAAATGTAGGAGAGGGAAGAATATGTATATTTTTAATGGCATGTTAAATAGAAAAGGTGGCACTTAGTATTTGACTTTTGAACCCATCAAATCTATAGCTAATTCTAAAGTGGTTAGAGGTTGCAGTAGTGTTTTAGGAAATCTAGTGAAGTAGTGAGCCTAACTTAGTTATTGGTAGCATACTACAATATATTACCTTAAGTCCCTAAATACCATTTTTATATATTTTATCTTTTATTTCAGTATATTATTCAGGTCTTTTATGGAGCAACTACTTAGTCACTAGTTATGCTGATCACTGTCTAATTAGATGAAACGCTGGCACCAATTTGCTAGTGACAGTGAGTAGAACTGCTAACTGCTAGTAAATATTGCTAAACATGCACTGAACATTTGTGGAGATAAGTTACTTATCCAGTCATCCTCATCGCCTACAAAATATAGATACTATCTGCAGCATTTACACCCTACAATCAATCATTTAAGTACAAATTACAAGTAAGAAATCAAATAGAAATGACAGAAATTGATCTCTTCACACAAATGTTATATTCCCATACAATTGCCAATCCATTAAATTGGATCATTTTCCACTCATCTCCTTCCACAGTAACACAACATAGTCATTGACCCCTCAAAGTTATTGCTGCCATTAAAATCACTCTTCCTGGCACTTTAGACCAATAAATTATTGCCCAGCTTTATCAGGTTTCATCATTTTGTGTCCCAAGTGAACCCAGAAAAAACAAGCACATGATTGCCTGGGAAAGGCATCAGCACAAAGTGACAAAATTATGAACAAGCAAAGAACTTCTAGAGGAACTTATTCAGGTAACATGCAATAGCAATCCTGCAAACTTGAGCTATGAAGCATCATTAATAGAAGGGAACTCGTCCATTCAATTTCGCTATGCCGCATAACACTCTATAGCATTGGAAGTGCCTAAATAATAAAGAAGCTGAAACGTCATCCTCATAGACCAGCTAAGATATGGACCCACTTTATAATTAATGACTGGCTGATTTTAATGTAACTAAAGAGATTTTTCACATTTTCTATAATATCTGAACATTCATCCAATCAATAAGGTAATAGTTGCTGATTGTTAACCATCTTTAACAGTTTATAGGATTAAAGATTGAACTAGTCGAGTCCTACCCTACAACACCTGACAGATCATCAATTATGTAAAATATAGCATCTATGTCTGGCTTGACCTTAGTTCTTATCCTATAGTTCCAGTAGAGCCCTTATCTAGAGTTCTGGACAAGCTGGGTATAGAGTAAGCAAGACATTAAATTAAAGTAGTCTGGCAAGATGTCTTCCTGCTTTATAGAATTAAGAGAGTTTTGACAAACCATTTAAAGCAAAGCAGAAACAAACTTGAGTAACATAAAAAGATGGCTTAACAATTCCCTTCCCCCCCACCCTTCTTCTAGCGCCCAAAAAAAAAAAAAAAAAAAAAAAAAAGGGAAACAAGAAAGTAAATGGACCCTTGTTCTCACCTCAATCCATCTGATATTACCTTTGGTTCCAACACTTAGTATATTGCACTTTTTCACTCTTGATTATTAAAAAGTAATATACCATGCATAAATACACACCAAATGGAATGTAGAATTTATGACATACCCAAACAACTGGCCTGTCTTTATAATAAGGAACAATAAATAATACTACAAACGACATCATTGTAAGAATTATACTTTGAAAGCATATTTGTAAAAATTATACTTAGAAACCACTTTTACAGTTGAACCACTGAAGTGTTGTTTTTGCACACTTAGTTTAGAGTGGCATGAAGTGGAAAATCAAAATGGATTGAATTATTTGAATGTAAAATCGCACAGCCAAAGTCAATAACAACACCAATCCCAGTATAGATCCCATCAGGGCTACCACTAGGGAGGTACAATATAAGTAACCTGCCTCGCCTCAAAAGGCAGGAACCGATAGAGTAACTGTTCAAGAACTGAAGCATCTTATATCCAAAGTCTACAAATAGATATCCAAAAAAGTCAAACATGACTAAACAAAAGCCATAACATAATTATGTAATTAAAAAAAAAAAAAAAATGTGTGTAAGCATTCTCATTGCTTTGGGTTGTAAACACACACCTTCAATTTTTCGAACGAAAGTCACTAATCAGCCTAACAAATTTTGGAATATATGCAGGTGCTGAAGAAAAAGTTTGGGTAGGACATCATGAATTTAACTGATCCAAGGAAAAAAAAAAAAAACCAGCATGGAACCGAGTAATTTGGTATGGACGACGGATTAAACCTTAATGTTTTGGGTTTCTTTCGCTACCCTAACCCCTTACCCCTCCATGTACAACATACGAGAAGAAAATGTCACTTAAAGCTGCTTTATACAATTCAGTTTTCAACTTGAAACCTGGATTGATAAAAGATGGGAATCTAGAGAGTTTGGGGACTGAGTGACCTGCTGCAGACATAAGCTCTTTTCAGACCATGCCATGTATTTTACTCAAGTAAGCATCCCATAAGTGAGAACACTTTCAGCAGAAACAAAGGACAATCTTCTTCAAACTCTTTCTTCATAAAAACAATCCATAACAATTGTTATATGAGTAAACTGAAAATACTTGTCAAAAGTGCATATTCCTATTTTGTGAAAAGAATCTTTCCTAGGTTCCAATTGTAAAAATCTTTCCTTTTTACAACTGGAAGAGTGAACACCTAACTGATCTAAGCAACACATGCTTTAGCTAAACATGTAATAAAAGCAGAGCAAGTTTCAAATCATTAAACCAAGCCAATGATGGAAAGAACAAAAGCACAAAATAAAGAAAAGAATTAACTTTTAAGGGGTAAATTTATACCTGAGGTGACGAAAGTGAATTCTGTTGTGTTAATTGCTGCCTCAACTGGGCTTGATTGATGCGTTGTTGCCCATACGGGACTGCACCATTTGCTCTTATCTGTGAACCAAAACCCAACAGCTGCAATGCTTGCATATGCGCTGATTGCCCCATTGCATTTGGTAATTGAAATTGCGAGCTTTGGAGGATATTCGCCCTTTGCCTAGGCTACAAAATTTGAAGAGAAAAAAGACAAGGGGTAAAAAAAAGAATGAAATCTATGCGTTCTTAACCAGCTATTAAGAAAGAACTACCCTCCAGGCCTCCACCATATAAATCAGAGAATTATCCTAAGAAAAAAAATTAAAGGAGCCTCCATGAATTTAAATCATTTTTGCAGCACAAGAACTACTGATCTCTATTGACTATTGTGTAATATTCCTATTCCTTCTAGGTCTTAAACTATATTTTCCTTTCCTTCAAAATCAGAGCAACTTTCCAAACTTGCCGTTTTTTTATTCATAGTGGTTCCACTAAACAATCAATATACTATTACTATACTATAGTAAATAAAAATTAAAAAAAGACAGAAACTATAAACATTATCCAATGCTTAAACAACAATGAGGGTATCATACCGAAGAAAGCAACTGCGACTGTATATTATTAAATTGGGCAGCGGCCACAGCAGTTTGGCCAGACAACACAGGCAAAGACCCACTTTGTCCAATCATTGTCGACCGAGACAAATTCCCACTGCCCAATTGTTGTTGCTGCAACTGTTGTTGTTGTTGCTGCTGCTGAGATGGTTGCTGTGGCTGTTGCTGTTGTGGATGCTGAGTCTGTTGCGGTTGCTGCTGTTGTTGTTGCGGCTGCTGCTGCTGTTGTTGTTGTTGCTGTTGCTGCTGTGGTAACTGTTGTTGCTGCTGCTGAGGTTGTAATTGTTGCTGCCTCAATGGTTGATTCAACATTGACCCACCAAAATTCATCTGTCCATACAGCGCGGCTTGCTGTTGTTGCGCTTGTTGTCTCAACAATTGTTGCTGTTGTTGTTGCTGCTGCTGCTGCTGCGGGTTCACTTGTTGCTGCTGCGGATTCACTTGTTGCTGCTGCTGCGGATTTATTTGTTGCTGCTGCAATTGCTGCTGCTGCTGCTGCAATTGCTGATGTACCTGTGATTGCTGAAGTTGACTCATCCTCAACAACGAGGCGGATCGATGCCCTGAGGCAGGGCAGGAGGGGCGGTCGCCCTAAGCACAGGGGAAAAAAATAAAATAATTCATATTCAATTATCTCGAAAAATATATAATTTTAGGGATATTTTATTCAATAATCAAATTACGCTCATAATTTTGGTTATGATGTTTCATAATCTAAGAATTTAGAACCAAGAACCCTAAACTTAAAGAATTGATAATTAAATTAGATTAGATCAAATATAAACCCTAGATTGTGAAATTGATATGATGATAACAACAAACAAAATACCTTAGAAGCTGCTTCAATGGAGGATACAAGAATTAGATTCAACGGAGAACTGCGCTTCAATGGAGAACGTTGAGTGCGCTTCAATGAAATAACTGAGAGAGGGTAAGAAATAAGAATGGAGGTCTTTTGAAAGAAAGAGAATTTGATGTAATGTGTAATGTTTTATACAAGTAGTAAGGAAATTAGAAATAAATAATATAATAAAAAAACAGAAAGCAGGAGAATATCCAATCCGATGAATCGATGATGATTGAAATTAGGCCTATAATTAGGTATTGGCACAGCTAGTGTATCATTCATTACTCAAACCAGTGCCACTGCAAATATACTCCATCATCTTTACAACTAAATTTAAGGTTTTTTTTTTTTTTTGGAAAAAAATATATGCATCCCAATGAAATAAATTACGGGCTATAGTTATTAGGAAGGCTATAGTTGTCATTATTTTACGTGTTGAACGTTGAGTGCGCTTCAATGAAGTAACTCGGGGAAGCCTGAAGCCTTGGAACCCTGTTAAAAGCCACAGTTATAATATGGGTTAGATGACTTAGATCCGTCTATTAAATAAATGGGGCGGGTCTACTTACCAAGATCAGTACTGCTTGTCATTTGTGATACGGAGTAGTAGCATTGTCGTATTGACGTGGAAACTGTAGCTTAAGTTTATGCCACCGGTTTTATTATAGTTGTTACTAATCGCGGTGTATAGTAAAGAAAAGGGAGAAGAAATAACTAAATAATGAATAAGGGATTAGCCATAGCTGCCAAGCCTTGCAGAGTTGCAGAACTTCTTCATTTGTCTTTTTGAAATGTGTAGGCTGAGATTGTAACAAACTAACGACTATTGTGATACATAGTCATTGATACAGAGTAGTATCTAATTAATTATTGTGCCTTTTAGCAAATATGATGGTACTTCGACTAAGGTCCCGTTCACTTCACCTTATTTTTGTTGAGCTGAAATTACTTTTACCGAAACAAAGTTATATTTGTTAAACTAAAATTATTTTTACTGAACTTAAATTAATTTTACTGAACTTAAATTATTTTTGCTGAACTGAAATTATTTTTTTACTGATTTTCTATTATAATTCTTGATTAAGATAACTGAATTTTACTGAACTGAACTTATTTTTACAAACTGAACTGAACTAAACTGAAATTATTTTAACTAAACTGAAATTAATTTTTCTAAACTGAACTTATTTTTACTGAACTGAAATTATTTTTACTTAATATTAATTTTTTAAGGTGAAGTGAACAGGGCCTAATATTAATCAATTTTACAAGTAATTTACTATATTATTAATTAGTGCCTTAACTACTAACATAATAACAGAGTAGTTCCCCCCCCCCCCCAATTTCCCTATGGTATGGGGTTATTTCTAATTAGATAAGTTTATTATTATTATTATTATTATTATTATTATTATTATTATTATTATTTTCATTGTTCTCAATCTGCATATTAAAGTCTTCACTAATTTCTTGGATTATTGATCTTATGCCATTAGATATTACATACATTATTTACATTTAGGCCCCGTTCACTTCACCTTATTTTTGCTGAATTGGAACTATTTTTACTGAAACAAAATTATATTTGCTGAACTTCAATTATTTCTACTGAACTTCAATTAATTTTATTGAACTGAAATTATTTTTACTGATTTTCTATTATAATTCTTCTTTAAGATAACTGAATTTCACTTAACTGAAATTATTATTATTATTATTATTATTATTATTATTATTATTATTATTATTATTTACTGATTTTCTATTATAATTCTTCTTTAAGATAACTGAATTTCAATGAACTGAACTTATTTTTACTGAACTGAAATTATTTTTACTTAATTATTATTTTTTTACGGTGAAGTGAATAGGGCCTTAATTACTCCAAATTAGGTTATTCTAGACATTTTTCATTGATTCTTCAAAAAAAAAAAAAAGACATTTTTCATTGAAGTATATGACTTGCATTAAGTTTTTGTTTGAGTGGAGATTTTATACGGAGTATATGAATTGTATAGATAGACTTCATGATACATGTCACAGTATAGGACTGTACGTGCAACCCCATTTCATGATACAAGTATTGTGTTGCGGTGTTGCCAGTACCTCCTACTGTTAATGTAGTCCAAAATTTTTCAAGAGCAGCCTTCAAATTGTCTCCTCAATATAACACCAGCACCTCAAAGAAAACATGCATGAGCAAAATGCATCTAGTAAAAGGCCAATTTTCAGTTATCATGTTTCCTTTCACATGAAAAATATCTCGACAATTCCATGAAGCAGATTATCCACTTGTAGGATCTAAATGGAATCTAACAAATATATAGAAAAGATATCAAGAACTACGCCTTTGACTTCCTTTCGAGCTTCGGAGGGCTTCTTCAGGAATAGCATGCTCATTTTTCTGTCAGTTCTGATCTTAAGTTGTTCTGAAAACTTTATCCCTTCCTCAATTCCCTTCTTATTTGCCAGAAGCTCGCATTCGTAGGGCTGATCCTCCAACTGTCCTTTTGCTCCTTTGGTTGATTATTCATCCTGCCAAGCAGTTGTCCATCCAATTCCTGCTATATCTAATCCATTCTTCATCTGCTTCCAGGCTCCATCTACTGTGACAATGATAACGCTCCCCCCTATGAGGATTCCGCCCACTCTTAAAACCTGCTGTATTTTTTATTGTTATTTTTTATATTAAGACTATGCTGCGCTTCTCCACTCGTAAACCTTTGTTGACTATTTCAATTGCCCAAAGAGTGTCAAATTTTATACTAAAGAGTAAAAAGATTGCTAAGGTATGAATTTCACAAACCCAACCATCTTTTAATTTATGTTTCGTTTTCTTCAATTTCTCGCCGGTCTTCGCTCAACATCATTACTACATATTTACTATTTGTACAAACAGACTACAACACATTAATCTATGTCAACTAAGTCATTTACAGGTACAGCATGATCAAAGAGAACTATATGAGCACAAATTTATACTCTGTACTATGTTTTGGCTAAGATTAGGTTCAAATCAAGATTGAATTATAGTACTGTACAATGTTTCAAAGAATCCACATAAAACTTGCTATAGGGAACCAACAAGAACAGGAAAGTGAAGGTATCTGAACTAGATAAATCATAAGTGTGTATAAAGATGCAACAATCTAAAGTTCTAAACCAAACTCTCCATCATTGTCCTAAGGAAGTTATCCTCTTTAACAGCTTATAATGACACTTAGATCTTCAAAGCTCGAGATCAGGAAGTTGAGAAAAAATAAACCAGGTTCTGCACTTGACTGCTGCTCATTGACAAATCCCACCTATGGTAATAAAGGGAAGAGAGAGCGACAGAGAGAGAAAGGGAGGTACAGGAGTGATGAGTCCCAAGGAGCTAAAGGTAGTCAGCCAGATATGCTTGATCTAGTAGAATCAATAAATCATCATTTTTGGAGCTCTTACAGGACAAGCACGATGAATTAGTTCACAGCCTGGTGGTCAATTTTGCACTTGGGTAAGCATGACACTACTCAATAAGTGACGCAAATGCTTCTTACTATACCCCTGAAATGCAGTAAAAAAAATTATCTCATCACAAGCACTAATATTATGCATATGATATAATGATGCATTTAAATCCTTAGACATGGGGTCTGAATAAGAAAATATAAGTGAAAAGGTTACACCATTACATTAGAATGTCAACATACTTTCATGTTTGGATAACAATTTAGAAGGCAAAGGAAGGGGAAGGAAATAGGAAAAAGGGAAGGGGAAAGTGGAGCTTCATTTTCCCTCCAAACCTCCAATTTAGAAGGACAGTGTCAATAAAAGGGAGGAAAAATGAATCCCACCTTTTACCTTCCCTTCCTTCCATCAATCCATTATCCAAACAAAGTGATTTGTCCCCCTCCCTTTGTCTTCCCTTCCTTTCTCTTCATTTCCTCCCATCCAAACAATAAGTTAAAGCCAAAGATCTCTATAGCTAAATGCTCTTTTTAAGATTTGGATGTAGTGGAAGCACAATATTAAATTCATACTGGAATATGCCAAAATCAACTTTCATGATGGGGAAATGTGCGGAAGGAAAGCTGTTACACAATCCACAATCCTATCACCAAGTTACGCTCATAGGGTTCGGGTTCATTTCTAAGTTACAACCTGATATGGCTGCAGGAGTGCAGGATATTACACAACAGCACATTGTAGTAAGCCAGAGCTCAATTAACTACCAAAGTTTAACGATCTATATCATTAAGATACACTAAAATATTGGCATGATGAAAACCATGGGCAACTCGTGAATCAATACTCTAGTAAGCTGTAACCTAAGTTTATACTCACAAATGAAAGATTACTACACATTTTTCCAGCTGTCCCTCTTCTCTAAGTATTTTCCAAATTCCTCATTAGTCTCATTCATGTGAAAAGATAGGCCTTGGATTTTCAAGAATTAAACACTGGATAAAAAATCAAAGATACCAACTTTACAACCATAAATATACATGAAAAGATCTGATTTTAAAAGCATATAATGACCTATTCAGCATCTCACTAATGTAGAATAAAAGAGCATGGAACAACAGGATTATCGCTTATCATAATTATTGCTTATCATAATTACGGAGTAACATAAACACTTTAGGTTGCATTTTAATTTATCCCCTCAACTAAATGTTCTCACTTCTCAGACCACTCTGATAGAAAAAAGCATAAATTTAAGAACCTGGATGCATAATGTTAATCTCTTTGGAGACATCTGGTAAGTGGTAATTATTTCAGGTTACAGTCTACGGATCATACAAGCAACTAATTAAAGCCTGAGGCCTGATTAGTAAACCAAGCATACGACAAGATTTAACAAGGATAAAAAAAGGTGGATGATAGAAATCTTACCACTCTTCCCATGAAATATGCCTCTTTGAGCTGAAGTCACATCTCTGCCATCAACAACCTTGATAACCTTATCACATCATTAAGCAATAAGCACCACAAAATTGTGCTACCCAATCATCTGACATATCAAGCACCTCTTAAAGACACTTCTAACTGCTCTATCCTTTCTGCCAGGTCATGCTTCCCAATATTCTTCAATCCATCAGTGACCATATCAAAGTTTTTCGACAAAGGCGGTAAGCCTATCTCAGTCATCTCAACCAAGTAGTTTGCAGCCTCAACAAATCTACCCCCACGAGCACACATCCTAATCAACATCGTATAAACTGGCCTATTTGGCAGATGCCCTTTAATCTTCATGTCACTGAATAAGCTAAAGGCGTCATCAAACTGTCCAGCCCTACACAATGCCTTCAGAATCGGTGCATATAAACTCGGAAAAGGCTTATGACCCTCCTCAATCGAGCAATGCAGCAGCCTAAATGCCTCATCCAACTTATGCAACTTAGCCACAATTGGAATCATAATTTTATAGGTATCAATATCAGGGCAAAGCCCCAATTTACACACATCACTAAACAATTCAATGCAAAACTCAGCCTCCCCCGACTTACAAATTGCTTCCAACAACGAATTAAACGTCCTAATATCAGGCACAAACCCTTCCTTAGCCATTTTTTTAACCAAACCCTTGGCATTTTCAATATGACCAGCATTCAACAACCCATCAATCAACAAATCCCGGCCTCGAACAGGCGGATTAAACCCCTTCTTACTCATCTCCTCCAAAAACTCCTGAGCCTCCCTCAACTTCCCAGCCTTACACCACGCATTAACGAGCACCGAATACGTCTCCTTATTCGGGCTAGCCCCTTTTCTAATCATCCTCCTAATCAAAGCATAAGCCCCATAAAAATTCTTCCCCTCACACAAAGCAAACAACAAGGAATTATAAACACCAACAGTTTGTTCACACTTAAAAACTTTAGGGCAAGAATTAAAAACCCTAACAGCTTCATCAATAAACCCTTTACTACCATACTCACGAATTATAAATTCAATTACTTCAGTTGAGAAATTCAAAGAAGATTCCTTACAAAGCTGATGAAGAACCTTCCACATTGTCTCCCAATGATGAGTTCTAGCTAGGGTTTTGATCAATTCTTCGTATTCAATCGCAGTAGGAGAATAAGAGGAGAGAGAATTACATCGCGCCCAATTGAAGAACCGGAAAGACTGGATCCCATAACGCGAGCACCCCCGAAGAACGCGGTAAACGAGCTCGTTGGTGACGGAGATTCGGAGCTTGTTTAGGGTTCGTTCGAGGTAGATATCGCGGCGAACAATGTTGGAGATGTGGTGGATTGCGGCGAAGTAGTCGTCGTTTTTGGTGGAGGAAGAAAGGGGTTTTCCGCCATTGGAGGAGGTGGGGTTTCCGCCATTGGAGGAGAAGGTGGAGAGGAGAGAGAAAAGGGAGTTGAGATGGAGGAGAGAGAAAGGGGTTGGTGGTAATGGTGATGGGAAGGTGGGGTGAGAATGGAGGAGAGAGTTTCGAAGGATTGACTTTGCAGTTGATATCATTCTTCTGGTTTTGTTTATTTTTAGAAGAAGAAGAGGGAGAAGTGAGAGGAAATGAGAGGGAGGTAAAACAATTATGGAGTACTGTATAAAATCAATCAATTTATTTTAGGTCACTTGAAAATTAAATTTTGTATATTGGCAATTTATTGTTAATATTATAGCACAAGTACAAAAGTACAAAAGCGTGCACCGGACTTAAACTAGTGTTAATATTATGCTCAAAATACATACTACATATATTGATCACGGGACTTAGGCTAGTGTAAAAATTATGCTCAAAATACAAATATCGATCAAGTGGAGTACGTGAATACTGCATGGGTTAATTAAAGGAGGGAGGATGTTGAAATAGATCTCTCAAATTAATTTAAACTTGGTATATCTCATTATCAAATTGATCTTAATCTGTGTTTTCAAAATATCTTTAAATATTTACTCACAAAAAGTTTTAAAAGTTTAAATGAAAATCACTACAAAATAATTTTATTTTATTTTTAATAAAAAAACTAAAGGGCATTAGGTATGAATAATGAAAATGGAATGGAAAAGATACAAACAAGGAGGAAAAGAATCATTTACCTTTTATAATGAAAATGGAATGGTAACATTTACCTTTTATTTGTTTGGTTTAATCATGAAAAGAAACCACTTTGAGCCTGTTCCCTTCAACTTATTTTCAGCTCCAATTAGTTCAGTTCATTTCTTAATTTCCTTCTCTCGTAAAATATTTAATTCACTTTGATTTAGCTCCAATAGTTCAGTTCAGTAAATCAAAACAGGCCCTCAAACCTATCTTTAAGTATTACTCCGTATTTTTGTACTGGAGAGTAAGAATAATTGTTACTTTGGATTTTAAAAAGGTAACACATGGGTGGAAACCATTACCCTCAGGAAATGATAATCGTTACCCAACCTTTCCAACCAAACTCTTGGAAATGATAATAGTGAATCTATTTCCAACCAAAAAAAACTCTTACTCCAAGTCTATTAAATCATTTTTTGATAACTACTTAGGTACATCATTTAATCATGTTGCAAACCAATATGTACTCCGCTATATATATTCTTTCCCCTCTGTAATTAATGCACAATTTAAAATGGATGAAAGGAGTATATATTGCATATATAATGCTGATCATCTTAATTCTCGTAGTCAAAAATAATAATTGTACATACAATAACATTGCAACTGCTGGGCAGAAAGCAAGCATCTTAAGACAAGAAAAAGAAAAAAACAGGAGGATAAACCTGTGAAGGCTAGGGGAACATCGCTCTCTCTAACTCTGCCGCTATGATACAGGATACGTTAACAGGCGAAACGCTCAACCCTCAATTACATGCTAGATAGATCAGAAGCACATAATAATCACATTACTTATTTCTAAATGTTACAACTCTCAAACATTATCAGAGGACCCCTTACCTTGAAAGAAAAAAGTCCTCTTCAGGTATCATCAAGCACTAATGATATATACGGAGTATGTGCGTACTCTAAAATCTATGTACAATCCCGTTCAGCTAGTTTTTCCTACCTATCGAAAGGAAAATCCATATCATTTTCAGTGACCTTGAATGGCTGAGGATGCTTGTCTGTGCAATACAAATTCCACATCTTGAAAAAAGCTCTATCAAGGTTCTTCACCTGAGAATCCAAGTGAAAAGTTCTGTCAGTCGTCTATAACACAGAAAGAGAGAGGGAGAGAGGGAGGGAAGGAGAGAGATCTCACCCAACGAGTAGTGTCGAACAGGGGGCAAGTCAAACGGACAGCCTTTAATTGATTTCTAAGGGCCTGGAGTTTCGAAGGATTTAATGCCAGTGAAATTGCCCGCTCTTCATACTCCTCGATACTATTGAAACCAAGAGCAGAGAGGTCAATGGGAGATCAAAGCTCCTCATAGCAGCTAAACTTAATAAGCAAGGCAACAAAAAATTTCCACAGTAGACAATATCATGCCCATTAAGGGCATTAACAGATGAATCTCTCTCAGAAGGGAAAACCCTTATCCAAAGTATATACATATCCACTTTATATGATGAGAATATGATAATGTGCGTAGGAAAAGTTTGGTAACATGAGGAAAATGCAATGATACAACTAATCTATTAAATCACTTAAATACCATTTATGGTTACCTGTTCACTATCATCTCATCCCCAAGTCCAGTAGCAAGACAAAGTGAGCCAGCAACTCTAGTAGCCATTTTCTCTAGAGGCAAAGTAATCATCGGTAAACCAGCCCACAGGATATCTGTGCCGGTAGTGTGTCCATTGCATAAGGGCCTGGAAGGCAACATTCATGCGTCAAACCAAAACTGAAGCAAGATTAATCAATAGTATGATACTACCCAATAATAATAAAGAAAATTAGGAAAAGCTGTTACGTGTCCAAAAATAGATCAGCCAAAGTACTGCGTCTGATGTGCTCATTTTTTACAGCAACATCTGTAAATATAAGCTGATCTTGCCCTACTCCTTGAGCAGCAGCATCTGTAACAAATGACGAATAATGATGATTAATAATACCTTGATGGTGGCCTGCAGATAGAGCAGGCATGAATATACTTTCTAAATTTGGGAGGAAAGCACTTTCTAGTGAAAGTAATTATGGTCAGTTATAGATAGAGGTCTGCAGTTGGAGCAGGCATGAATGTGAAGGTACTTTCTAAATCTTGGAGATAGCACTAACTAAAAGTAATTATAGTCAGAATATTAGTATACATAACAATTATCGAAGAAAAAAAATTTCCTTTTCAAGACAAGGAATAAAACCAACTTACATGCGCGTAGTCTTGATTCTCCAGCGGCTGGAAATTTCAAAAGCCACAAGGCACTGTTTGGTACAGATTTGAGAATATTGCACCTTGAAACAAAAAGCAAGATATGAACTGTTATTTAGACAAGTGATTGCATAATAGAATAAGGAAGACAAAAGCTGTAGGTAGCTATGCATATTATATGGAATGAAAGAAAATGACAGTTGTACCAGGCAGTGAAGATTTCAGGATCCATTTTGTATAGTTGATTGAAGCATGCGAACAAGAATTTGTCTTCTGGAAGGCCATAATCTGAACGTTTGGGGTGGCAATTTGGATCCAATAGATCTCTATTTTTCTGAGTAAAAATAAATGGCGAATCAGCTGAATAATTACTCTTGAACAAGACAAAACAAAGTTATCCAAAAAGGCAGGAAACACAACCTGTTTGTAATCATTTACAAAGTAGCAATGAGGGAGATGAACGAGCTTCTCAGAGTAAATATGAGCAGAACGGAAAGGAGATACAAACTGGAATGGAGTAAAGATATTATTTATTAGCATTTATAAAAGGGAGAGGAACATGCACTAGTCAACATTCGCAGCAAAAGAATTTTTCCCTCCAACCTCATCAGTAACCAGATAGTCAATGTATGATGCACCCATCGTTCCTGGAAAGCCCATGTATGAAACCTGAATAGGTGCTGGTTTCATGGCAAATATCTCATTTCTGGCACCCTGTGTTCACATGAAAGGAATGAAAAAGAAAAAAAATTGAGAGGCTCCGGCTGGGAGTAATGCAAATGACTTCTGATAAATCATGACAGACGATGAATTATACTTACCTTGGTGTAGCCATTGAGGTTCACAAGAATTTGTATGTTATCTTCGTTAATTATTTTGGCAATCATATCTGATGACATAGCGGAAACATCCACAAAATGCTCAGCTTCAGATTGAGTTCGTTTTCTCCACTCAGTCCCATCATTAGGGCTCAATGCATAGCAGAAAACCTGAAGAGTAAGCTTTATCTCATTACCACAAAAAAAGCACAGAAACCAAATAGAAAAAACAGGTAGAAACTAAACTTCAGGATATAGCCACAAACATAGTGACATACCTCAACATGTTCTCTATTGTGCATACCAAACACAGAACCCATCAGATGTGAAAGAGGATGGTTACCGAAGTCACTGCTCACATAACTGCAAAGCCCAAACACATATTATGAATATGGCACCAGAAACTCCAATTGATATGACACAACTAGATCATCTGACATACCCAACCCTAAGCCTCTGATAGCCACCTTCACTCTTGACTGGAATAGGTTGAGGGTGCTTAAAGGGAGACAGCGCATAACGGGAAGCAACCACTGAGCAGTGCTGCGCATATTTGCAGCTAGAAAATGGAAGATATAAGTTAGACCTCAACTCCTCAAGTTAAAACTTCCTGCTGACAGAAATCGAAAAGCAAGGATACCTGATTTCAAGAGCCAGCACTGGTTCAAGAGGATATGCAATTGCATGGAAAGGCTGTACACTGGGAAGAACTGACATCTGAATCAAATTCAATATAATCAAAAGTATAGTTAGCCGAATACTTCCCTGTTATATACAGCATTAACAACCCCGGTGTAGATACAAAGAAAATTACTTGTAAAAAGTGCTTCTCTAACCTTAATTTGTCGTTTGATTATTCCCTCAACTTCAGCAAACATTTTATCTTTATCTTCCCAGCTGCAAACACACTGTAAGAAAGTGACAAAATTAATAGTTACACCTGAGAACTTTCAAAATAACGAGCAATGGAAGTTGAGCATGAATGCAATCACCACAGGACGGGAACATGAACATACTCCACTTTACGCATACAAAAAATACTTAAGCCAAAATTGATGGAAAAACTTAGAATAATGCTAAGTATCTCATGATCGTATAATCTGATTGGAATTTAAAAAAAAAAAAAAAAAACAGGGTTGTAATATATGAGAAACACTGAATTTACTAGTATACATTATCTTTGCACTAAGCCATAAGTTGTTTTCAAATTGACCTACATACTTCATAGCAGAATCTTTCTAATTACTTTCTATTCTAAACTACCTTCATCTCTCACTAGTACCTGTAAAGTATGGAGAAGATTACAAGTTGCTTCTGGGAAATCCGGGCGTAATTGCAATGCTTGTTTGTAGCTTTTAATGGCTGCCTCCACATGTCCACTGCAGGATGAATGCTCCATGTATTACTAACTAGCTCAGCGACAAAACTAAAAGTATATTTGTAGTAGTATTATTCTTACCTGTCTTTATAAGCTGAAGCCAGATTAGCATGTGCTTCAGCCATGGTTGGTCGTATGTTGATAGCATTAATATAATCCTGGAGTGCTTCAGTCACTCTTCCAAGCTCTTTATAAGTATTCCCTCTGTTCACAAGCCCATCAGCAGCCATTGGATCAATACGTAAAACCTCGTTGTAGCAAGATATAGCATCTGCATAATTTCCCTATAAAAAAGGGAAAATAGTCAGGACGACTAAATGTAAGAAAATCAGATATAAACTAAGAAACCAGATGATCAATTTACCTGCTGTTTATAAATAACTGCCAGATTGTTAAAGGGAGCAGATAATCCAGATGTGACACTCAAAGTTGCCTTATAATAAGTAGCTGCCACTGCCACCATATTCCTGATCACAAAATATATCTGCTAGTAAAAGCTGTACGAGACATATCCAAACAAAAGCCCAAGGAATATAAAAAGACTAATAAAGGAAAACAAAGAGAAGTTTTACCATTCCATATAAATGTTTCCAAGGTTGGTTAAAGCTTGAGGGTGATGGGGTTGTAGTGATAGACATTGCTAAACAAAGAATAATAAATCAATTTATTAGATGAAAACACTCAGTAAATGTAAATCCAGGATAATATACATTTTTTCAGCTGAAAAAACTTACATTATAGCATTGAATTGCTTCATCAACTCTGCCCACATCTTTAAGTGCATTACCCTTAACCAAGAGAACATAAGAAATCAGGTCCACTAACATGAGAATATGCAGAATATACATTCTGATTTCTCACAATCAACAGGTATCCAGAAACAAACCAAATTATTGTAAGCCTCCAGAAATCCCGAATCACAATTAATGGCCTCTTTGTAATGAAGAATTGCCAAATCCAACTGCTCTTGCTCATAATACGAACTAGCCAAATTACCTGGCATTGGTGAGACCCCAATGCCATGTCACAAACATACAGTTATTTTGGTGGAAATTTCAAAAAATATGCACTGAGTTCATATTATAAATGAAACCAAAAAAATAAAATAAAATAAAAAAATCTTTGTGCAATTAAATATCCCAACTTGAAATTGAAGGCAACAGAACATAAACAAGGAGCTGCGTATTCATAGCATAAACATAACAGATCTTTTTAGTTTATGATGATGAATTTCATATGAAAATTAGGATAGTTAATATTTTGCAAGTATCATTTATCTATTATTTATATATTTGGGGGAATATTCTAGAGTTTAAGAATATCTATTATATAAGGGGTTATAGGAATGTACTTCTATTTTAAATAAGAGTTGAGTAGATTGATTCTTTGAGTTTATGTAAAAACTTGTGCGAACTTGTGAGACTCATATTCATAAGTATGATGATCAACTTGTTTAGTTTAGATCTGTTTGTCTCTAAATTAACATCCAGATTTTGTGAAAATCCATTTGACGTTAGAAAAAGGGGGGCACTCTTAAATATGTTTCCAGTGCCAACTCCCAAGGCATGTGTGGATATCCCAAGGATCACTCTTTCTGCAAAATAAATCCTTCTGATGGTTTTTACACAATTTTTTGCAGGCTCTCTATAATAACTCCTTCACCTCATTACTAAAGGTATTGGCTTTGAATAAAAGGGTATTTTCAATAGCATGACTAAAAATATTTCAAGTGTCCACCTCTATATTTTCAAGATAATCTATAAAAATAGAGGGGAAAGAAGATATTTAAAAATTAGAATAACAAAATGTCAATTATGTGCAACAAGGTGGAATAGGAGCATAGCTAATATAATTTCCTAAGCACAGCAAACTTCTACCAATGGACAGGGCCTACTTTAAATTGCAAGCTCTGTGATTTGTGAAGCAAAATTGGACTTTTATCCATTAGACCAATGGTAGGAAGCAATTAGCTATTGTCTTCCAAAGCTTAGGTTAAAAAAAAGAACGTAATTCCATCCACAAAATGGGTGTAAAAAGCATTGTCAATTTTGGGAAGAAACTACCAGAACATCACAAAAACAAATGATAGAAGTAATTGAAGCAGATAAAAGATAGCTAGAAGCTCACCAAATGCCATCGCATAATTTGGTCGTGCCTGAAGAGCATGCTGATAGCACGTTACAGCTTCTTGAGTCATTCCCAAAGCCTGTAAAAAGTAAAGATGGAGGAATAATTTTTCTTCATGCACCAATCAGTTGACAACCAACTCAACATCATAGCAATAAGCACTACACAGTATACACCAATTTACCTTATAAACATTTCCCAAGTTTAAATATGCATCAGGAAAGGATGGTTTAAGTTTCACAGCTTCCTGAGGAGAAGAAAAAATAAAGGTCATAAGTGATTCTTTTGGTTAAGGGGGAGTAAAAAAGTACACTCTTAATTTGCACACAGGAGTAGACAAGAAATAGGGAAAGAAAGGGAAACTAATGAGATCTAACTACCTTGTAATAGTGAAGCGCCCGATTAAGATCACCCGATTCCATAAAAAGGCCAGCAAGATTTGACCATGCAACCGCAAAAGTTGGTTGTATACGTAAAGCCTCAAGATAGCAACTATATGCCTGCACAAAAATAGATTCTAGAATATGGAGTCTCGGAGATGGAAGTAACAACAAGACCAACCAACATCTGAGCCTGCCCTGTAGCTAAGAATTGATATCTGTATTGGACTGTAAATCAAGACAGTTAAGGACATGTATTACTCCCATTAGTAACTCTACTGGTGATTAAGGTGAACAGAATTATAAAAAATAATGAGAGCCACATCTCCTGTTATAATGACATCTACCATTTTAATATCTTCAAAAAAAAACCAATAGGGTCAGCATTTAAGGAAATCAACTGAAGTACGAAGTATATGGGTTAAGAATAGCATGGAGCTGGAAAACCAAAACACAAAAAGTAATAGATATACTTTAAGCAGGGCATAGGCTTATAAGATTTTTTTTTAAAGAAATTTGAAAACCAGTATACAGTAAGTCCAAAATTGACAGACTGGATGAGATGGAAGATAAGAGAAGCAATTTAGAGTCCATGGTAGATGTAGATCGAGATTACTGCTAGATAACATAATCCTAAACAATACACGTTGCCACGTTGGTGTGGTCAATCTATAGGTAACAGACCACCAAAATTAGCAACGGTTTACAACAAGCATTTACCTTCAACAACACAAGTACCACACCCAGGATAACTTTCCTCATCACACCCACCCAAAAATTTAAGGAAAAGAAAAAAAAGAATGAAAACAGCTAGATGCAACTTGAAACAAGAGCAACAATACAACAATATATCTTATCTTTAATATTGACCAACATCTAATCAGACAAACTACAAGAAAGCACAGCTATATTCATCACTTTAACCATGAGTAATTAACATATCTCTTTGAAAAGAAAGGAGCAACACAACACAGTGTGGGACTTACTTCTTGCACTAAGCCTTGTGCCTTCATTAGATTCCCAAGGTTGCTATGTGCATCAACCTGATCAAATGCACAGAAAGTTTAGCCAAGATATGCCATTGAAAGCCAGACTTTTGACTTTATACCATATTTGACGATGGTTGACACGGGGGTGACGGGGTGAGAGGGAGAGGAAGAAGGAAGAAATACAAAGTTGTGGCATTCAGGAACAAAGATCTAACCAAAAGAGGATTTAATGCTAGAGCCTGGCGGCAACATTGGGCTGCCTCATTCAATTTCCCTTTACGCATGTACGCACTAGCTAAGTTCGACCAGGCATCCGCAAAATTTGGCCTGAGCTGTAAACATAATGTATTAAAAAAAAAATCATTGAACGTTAGGAACAAGAAAATGAGACTATAATAAAATTTTGGGGAAAAAAACAAGATTCGACTTGGTCACTTTAATATCAACATTTATATTGGTTTATGTTAAACACAAATAGGCTGGACTGGATATTCCTTTAAACACAACTGTGCTTCCACTTTGAAACCAACCATAATTAAAAACAAAATTCCATTTCAAAACAAATCAAAGGTCAGCCTGATCAGCCGCATAGCATAATATGCATATATTAGATATGCTACTAAGAACATACCTCAATAGCAATTAAATAGTAGCGGATTGCAACATCAACATTTCCTTTTTCCTGTAAGAAGCATAAAGAAACCAAGAATTGAAGTCCATTAGCCATTCCAGCCATTATATATATTTAAAGCGTTAATAGATCTCATGTCAATGCATTATAAACACCTTCCATGCATTTGCCATGTTGCCAAAACATTCTGCAAAATGGGGCTCAATTTGTATAGCCTCTTCATTTCTAGTAATGCACATATCAAAATCATGCAGCTGCAAAATGGCAAAACAAATGGTAAGGACCAGCTGAAGTCTATTTAAAATTTGAACTAGAAACACGACCAATATTGAAGAACAATAACCTGATAGTGTATAGCACCCAAAAGAAGAAGATTGTCGGTCCGTAACGGATTTCTCTCATAGACAGTATTACTATGCTCCAAAGCCTGCTTATAGTCACCACTCTTGTACAACTGGTGTGCAGCACCCAGCAACATGTCTTCTTCTACATCCAATCCATTAATATTTAAGTGAATGTTAGCACAACATAATCGTGAATAATGCAATCTTCCTTCACCTACCCAGTACCCACAAATTGAAGCATCATAGACTGGCTTTAAATTTGGCATTAGTTCCCAGAATACCAGTGAGCAAGAAGCCCATCCAATAATAGGCTTCCAACTCAGACACTAACCTCAATTATTCAACATCCCAAAAACACACTCTCTCCACAACTTTGATATACATTTTGTAAAAATAGCTAGTAAACAATGAAAAGCTTGAATCTTTTTTTTGAAGAAACATCACAAGATGTCCAAGATTCAGAAATATCACACAATCCACCCTGGTACATCATACATTATTTAAATTCATTCATATACAATGACCCCTTTGCATCATAATTCATACTCCTTCTGTCCCGTATTAATTGTCACTCTTTTCTTTCTGTCCCAATTTAGATGTCACTCTTCTTTTCCCGGCACGATTCACTAATATTTAATTACCTAAATATTCCCACCACCAATAGTTATGGTTCCGCACCCTCTCTCATCCAATTAAAACAACTTATCACATAAAGCCATATAAAAAGGATGGTGTGACGATCAAATTAGGACAGGGGTACTATCCAATTTAAGTGCCAAGAATATCATTAATTCCCCGTCAAAAAAAAAAATATTATTAATTCATCACCTGAAATATTATTACAATAAAGAAATTAAACTTCTTAGTTCTTACACTATCAATTATAAGGATAGTGGCAAGATTAGTGATTAAAGTACTACCTCTATTAATGGTTATTTGCAACTTTAAAATTTTTTATATCACACAAACAAAGTTGCAAATAACTATTAACGGAGGTAGTATTACGTAATGGAATCGTCCTCATAACATAACATCAATTCTCGTCTACATCACTGCCCTTCGCGACTCTCTATACACACCCGAAACATGAAACAAATATACTATTAATCATCACAAGATTCACAACAATACCCCCTCCCCCCCCCCCCCCCAAAAAAAAAAAAATTAAAAAAAAAAAAAACCAGAATTCAGAGATCATAATTAATTCATTAACAGCGAAAAAATTGACAAATATTGGAGGAAGAAGAAAACCTTCACGAGACTCAGCTCCCTTAATATGGTTCAAATTAACATTAGAAGAAGAAACATCAAACGCCAAATTCGCCAACTGCAATTCACTCTTATTATGATTATTACTATTATTATGAAGCCGTTGCCGCGATTCGCTTCGCAACGAAATCATCGTTGATTCCGAAACCCTAATAACAACAACAACAACAACAACAACAACAAAATGATCACAAACAAATTAACCAAAAAAACAAAAACCCCACTTATAAATTCCATAAATTCATCAATAAATCCATAAATTATGCACTAAAAACTTACAGAATCTCTGATAAAAATAAGGAAAAACAAAGAAAAAAAAGATAAAGATGGAAGTTTTAGGAAAGAGGTGAAGATGGTGTGAGAGCCAGGGGAAGAGAGTAAAATGACGCCATTTGTCGGAAGGAAAAGAGGAGAGAGAAAATGGAAAATTTAAGGAAGAAGAAGGAGAAATCGGGGGCGTACACGTGTAGGGTGGAGAAAGATTGATAGTGTTGGTGTTACCTGAATTACATACGTACTAGGCTTTGTATAAACACAAAATTTTGTCGAGTACTTCGTATGAATCTTCGTAAAGGAGTTCGATTTTGTATTTTTGTACTATGTTTTCCTATTTTTTGTCTTTTTTTCCTCCACAAAAATAAATTCCCTTATTTTTTAAAATTAAAATGTTGACATTTAAAGAATAAATTCCATATTATCTTTGCAAGTTGAAAGTTATTCCCATGAGTGAAATGGTGCAAGTTTATGGGTGAAAATAATACCGAGTATCATAATTTCATAAGAATTATATCTATTGGCATTATAGCGAATCTATATTTAATATTTATGTATGTTGAATTATTTAATTTTAAAATTTATGAAGCTTTATAATATCATGGATCAAATTTAAAAGATGGTGATTATTTCCTTCGCTCTTATTACCTATCATATCAAGGTAAGAGAGTCGGGAATACCATAGCTCATCTTATTGCTAGACAGGATACTATTGATAGCTCCGAACACATTAGTATGAACTCTTTGTTTCTTAACCCCAAAGTTTCTTTTCTTTGGCGGAACTTAATTTGCAATAATATTTTCGGCTCACGTTTTACTCCAAAAAAAAAATAAAAAAAAAATAAAAAAAAAAATTGGTGATTTTGCCAACTACGAAAAAAATTGTATTTGAGGCTATTACAATTGCTCATAATATTTGTATTGTAACACTATTTTAAGAGTGCAGTAATTACATGTACATCTCTCCTAATTATTTGTTGCCAAATATGCATAACTCTATATAGTGTGAAGTACAACATTTTATTTGCAATCACCCAAAAAAAAAATATTAGCATAAGAGTAATAACTCTACGTGTCTAAAAACTTTTTTTTTTAATAAAACAAAGGTTACAATAAGGATAAAGTACAATTTCTCTCACGACTATAACCTAATTTATCAAAATAAATAGAGTAAAATAAGTTTTTGACTACGAAAAAATCAATTTCTTAATGATTGTCCGCTGAAGAGTGAAGGAGAGATTTATTGGGTATTTCTCCTCCTTATGTGCTAGGTATTTTAAGTTGAATTTTCATGTGAGTCTTGTTTTCTTTAGGCTCATGTGAAAATTATGTTGCTTATAGACTCAAGGGTCTAATTTATGTTGTTTAGTTGATGTTGGAAGCTTCTTCAAGCTAGCAAAAACACACACAAAAAGCTCTTAACTAATACATGCATGCTTGGTACAATCCAATCAACTTCAATTTAGGAGGTAAACATTTACAACACTAAACTTAACAAACTCCTCAGCCCAATTCCTCAAAAGTAAAAATCTTTCCTTTACCAATTATCCTTTTAGTTTTTTCTTGTGACTTCCTCTTGCACCCCAACCCAAAACCCTATTCCATTACATCTATATCAACAAACCCAATCTTTTCACCACCAAAAAACTTCATATGTAACACTAAGCTCATTTCAAGCCACCCTAAGCACTCCATTGCTTCTTTAATGCATTCTCATCACCCCACAAGGCCTTTTGTCGCGATAGAACTAGCTTACCATAGACAAGTATATATCAAAATTGACAAGTAAAGGGCATTAGCTTTCTCCCAAGGTTCCTTAGGCAACAGGGGATATTATTCCCATGTTATGAGTGACTCTACTATTGGCTTACCATTATGAACCAAAATAGGTATCTTTTTGTTAATATGGTTGTACATGTACTCTAAGAGTTGCGTCAAAGGCTCTTGTTAGTAAGGTACTCCATTCTTCTATGTTTTAAAGGATACCCTTAAGTTTTAGAGCAATCTTTGAATATACTATGGCTAAAGGGACTTGCCCATCTTCCTAAAAGCTTCACCTTTTCACTAGCCATTGGAATATTATTTTGTTTCCTAAAAAGTTGATGGGTTGTTTTGTGCTATTTTTAAACTATGGACATACCTTAGGTAGTATAAAAGCTGATATATATTTATATTATATAGTTTGTGTTAATTTAATGGTACTTTACAAAGAGAATGTAACATGACTTCATTCATGATTTCATCTTTTTTAGAATGACATGGTGGTTGATCTCATTCCACTCAAGGAAAATGTTATAATGGATTACCGCTATACAAATTTGTTCATTAGTTTACTTAATTTTATTTGGCACATGGTTTTCCACTTTGTTGGTTACAAAGTAATCTCCTTTTGAGATTTCTTCTTAGTTAAATATAGTCAAAATGACTTCATCTTTCTATCCAAAATCCAAACAAGATCTCAATTGTCCAAAGGGAAAGGAAATCTTAAAGAAGCAGCATTTAATAAAAATGAAATATTGTATCATGATGATTACTAGATATGTAGGTACGAATTGTATTAAGTATACAAGTATCAATTCAACTATTTTTTGAACTCTACTTAATTTTCGTGAAATAAGTGAAAAAAATTTGAAAAACATACCACAAGAGTGCTAGTCATACCTTTTGATCCACGGATTGGAGCCGAAATTCTTACTTACATAATTCGAAGTATTTATTAAGAAGAATTTATCAAGCTACAAAACATTAGATAAACAAACAGAAGCCAGAAAGGAAGAGTTGAAGATAATGTAAGATGTAATCTTGTTAATAAGCTGAATTTTCAAGCAATATGGACCTCATTATTTCATATATATACAATTTTTTTGGATAGCTTAGCCGCTTATTGTAATTGATACAAGGATATTCTGCCCTGCTAAACAACTATAATTTCTAGATACAAAAGAAAATCTGATCTGAAAAAAGAGTAAAAATCTACGACTCTAATGGTTCGTCTTTATAACTTACATCCCTACTTGGGAAGAGATTATAGTGACCTTCTTGATCATTAGAATCAATGAGCATTGACACAACAGCCCTCATTGTGGGGCGGTCGTGAGGATTCATACTAGTACACAACAAAGCAATCTTTAAGACCATTGTCATATGAGCAACAACACTATCATCTTGTAAGTTTAATCTAGTGTCAAAAATACCAGTCGATAATGAGTTCTTCTTGACATAGTTTCTGACCCACGAAACCAGATCACCCCCATCGTCGATTGGCTGTACAGGGGTTTTTCCTGTCAACAGCTCCAGCATGACCACGCCGTAGCTATATATGTCACATTTTTCTGTGACTTTCATAGTGTATGCATATTCTGAAATTAAAAGGAAAAATTTTGCATCAGCAAATATGATGCAGTAAATGTTTATACAGAGATTATAACAGGATACTAGCAAAAAAAATTTACCAATGTACAAACACATGTAATTATATATGCTATGAAAAAGAAAGAAATAATAATGGAGAAAGAACATACCGGGAGCAATGTATCCATATGATCCAGCAATCGCAGAAACTGACTTAGAATATGGCATGTCAACTACTTTTGCCAAGCCAAAATCTCCAACATGAGACTCAAAATTCTCATCTAGTAGTATGTTATTGGATTTTATGTCACGATGAATAATTCGAGGCTTACAATCATGGTGCAAATAAGAGAGACCTTGTGCAGCACCAAAGGCAATGAGAAACCGTGTTTGCCAATCAAGATTATAGGAATGCCCATGAAGAAGTTCTCCGAGGCTACCCCTTGGCATGAACTCATAAAGGAGAACATTGGCACCTTCATGAAAGTAGAAGCCGTGCAACTTTACAATATTTCGATGCCTGATTTTACCTAAAGTCGAAATTTCTGTCCTGAAGCTGTCATTGATGTTTCCATCTTCTTTATTTGATGCCAGCTTCTTTGCAGCAAAAGTTTTACCAGAAGGTAAAACTGCTTTGTACACTTTCCCACAAGCTCCACTACCAATCACAAATCGGTCATGAAAATCATCAGTGGCTGCAAGAAGGTCTTCAAAAGTAAATCCTTCCTTTGGAAAGAAGTACATATCTGAATCTATATCACTGAGGGACTTATCCTCCAGTGGGGTAACAATATCGACTGGGCGAGTCATTAAGTATAAAATCACCACAATGAAGAATAGAGAAACACCACCTATAACAGCTGAAATTATAGCAACAATTTTACCAAGACGGAAACCACCCTTTCCAGAATTACCAGGAATTGAGAGTGAAGAGTCGATGTTACTGCAAGGACCAAGAGGCCCGCCACAGAGACCCTTGTTGCCAGCAAAACTAGAAAGAGCTGCACCCTGAAAAACAGGCATAGAAGGTATAGGACCACTGAGGTCATTGTAAGAAAAGTTGAACCCGAGTAAACTTAATAGTCTCTGCAATGAGGTAGGAATTTGGCCAATCAACTGATTGTTATTGATGTAGAGATATTCAAGCAATGCAAGATTTCCGAGCTTTGAGGGGATCTTCCCAGATAGATTATTGTAGCTTATATTCAAACCAATTTGAAGGCTTGATAAACTACCCAATTCTGGAGGGATTTCTCCAGAAAACAAGTTTCCACCCATCTGCAACTCGAATAAACGAGGGAGGTTCCCTATAACTGCAGGTATTCTACCTGAGAACCTGTTGTCAGAAAGCTTGAGAAGCTCCAAATGAGAAAGAGTTCCGATTTCATCAGGCAAGGTGCCTACAAAATTGTTCCTGCTGAGATCAAGACGTTGTAGCAAGCTGCATTTGAAGATATCAGATGGTAGAGGTCCACTGAGTGAGTTTGATGAGACATTAAAGGACACCAACTGCGTAATCTTGCCAATTGATGCAGGCAAAGCCGATGTGAAGTGGTTGTACGCCAATAGAAGCCTTTGTAGGTTCCTGCAGTTTCCAATCTCAGGTGGGATTGGACCACTGAAATGATTTACTCCCAATTCAACCGCAGTGAGGTTCACTAACTTGCAGATATCAGTTGGAAAGCTTCCAGTGAGACGATTATCATACAGGCGAAGCTGAACCAGTGGTGTGCAGCTGATGATATCAGATGGGATATTTCCTGAAAGCTTGTTTGCACCAAGATTTAACAAAATTAAGTTAGAGTTTCTGCAAAGATTCTGAGGAATTCTTCCTGTCAGATTATTCGAGGAGAGATCAAGAACCCACAGCCGGCTACGCAATCCAAGCTCCTGAGGAATTGTACCTCCAAGAGAATTGTTGAAAAGCTGCAACATCAGGAGCTGAGGCAAATTCTGAAATCCTACAGGAATTGTACCTGTCAGAAAATTTATCGAGAGATCGACTTTACTGAGATTCTTCAAGTTTGTAAGCTCCTCAGGGATCACACCAGTCAGCTGATTCTCAAACAGGTACAGCAATTCCAGCCCTTCAATCTTACTAATTTCAGTAGGAATTTCTCCAGTCAATAAATTTTCTGAAAAATCAATTTCTTTTGCTGCAGAAAGACTCCCAATCTCTCTTGGAATAGTCCCATTCAGAGCATTTCTGTATAGGTACAAACTATTAAGGAACTTAAGATTCATAAGCTCCTTAGGTATTTCACCCACAAGATTGTTCTGATAGAGAGCAAGAGTTTGCAAATACGTGCAATTCGAAAGCTCCCACGGAATAGTCCCTGATAACTGATTACCCCAAAGAACCAACTCAGTCAAGTTGCTTAGCAAACTGAGCTCTTTAGGGATGTTCCCACTCAAATGATTTTGAGCAAGACCAAACAACTCCATACTGTCACATCCACCAATTTCTGCAGGAATACTACCAGAAAGGTAATTCTGCCCCACTCTAAACCTTCTCAAGTTCTTCAGGTTCCCTATGGAACGAGGCAACGGACCGCTGAGACTGTTAGTGTATGCCACAAACTCTGACAAAGAAGACATATTACCAAGCACCTCAGGAATAGGGCCAGAAAGCTTGTTGTTGCAGACATTCAAATAGGTCAAAGCTGACAAATTGCACAACTCTTTAGGGATGTTTCCTTCAAGACGATTGTTCTGCAAAGATAGAGTTTGAAGATTGGAACAGTTCCCAACTTCTTTGGGTATGTCCTTATAAAACCCATTAAAGGACAGATCAAGATGAATCAAATGAACCAATCCACCAATACTAGGAGAAATTGATCCAGTTAGATTCATATTGCTCAAATTAAGAGATTCTACAACTGGGTTACTATCATTACTACATAATACACCTTTCCATTTACAAGGGTTTTGGTCCATTGGATTCCAATTACCCAGATCATCAAATTTATCAATTACTTTACTCTTCAAATCTAAAAGGTACTGACCCTCCAAATTAAGGGCATTTGTTTGATCACTCAAAAGAGTATTTACAACAAGAAATACAATCAAAATCTTGTAATGATTTGACAAGTTTAAACTACCCATTACAAAGTTAGTTTCAAAACCCCAAAATCAATACAACCCAGTTCACAATTCACCTAAGAGAAAAACTGAAAATATTACATAAAAATTACAAAAAATTAAGATTATAGTTATTTACATACAAAATAAACCCAATTTAATCATCCCAAAGTTCTGCAATCAAAACTGTTTGTGAAAAATTCATTGAAAATGAAGTCAATGGTGTAGGAAAGAATAGAATTTGCATACCTTAAAAAAACTTTTTTAGGCAAAAAGTTTTCAACTTTCCCACAAAAATGATTTTTAGGCAGAAGAAAGTATTTGACTTTGATGAAATTTCACTCAAAAACTTTATCCAATTTGAAAATTATTGTTGAAGAAATCAAATTAGAATAAACTTTATGTGATGATTAAGAGGAAGACTGAAAATCCCATCTAAATAAAATTGTTAAAAAAACACAATCATTTAGTTAACAATTTATGTGATTGAGAAGAAAATAAAAGATGAAAATGGCCGACAAAGCATGCAAAATCACCATTTATGGGATCCCTCTCATATCATGCCGTCTGAAAAGCTTGGTAAAATATTTTAATGGGTTTAGAAAAGTGGCCAACTCTTCAGATACAGAAGCAAGCAACCCACCAGAAGTGGATATCATATTTGAAGATTATTATTATAAATACGTTTCTTTTTTAAAAAAAACAAGTGAGATTTTCCCTCTTTGCTTGGTTTTCAGTACAGGAAAATGACAGATTTTCCCAAAAAGTCACTTTCCCACTCTTTAGTGATCTCTTAAATTCACATTTTTTAATTTAAAGGCCGTGTTGAGGTGGCATTTGCGATTAGCAAATCTAGACGTTTGGTTTGGGTATGAGTTGGGTTTATCTAGGGGGTTAATTACCTGAAATTGGGTGATGAGTCTTTTAAATTGGAAACGGAATGAGTTTAAATACTTTTGGATTTATCGTCCTGCTTTTGATCTTGGTTGACTCAATTTTGGTTCAGATCAAATTCGAGTCATCTTATTTCAAATGACTGAAATGAGTTCTGTATATAAATTAAATCATTCAAATCAAGTCAGTTTTGTCTTGTCTAGGTCTCGTGGATGTCTACCATCCAAACTAAAATTTACCCAACTCTAATCGATTTACACCAAAAAAAAAAAAAAAAAAAAAAAAAAGAATTAGACAACTCTTTGCCTAATAATTCTTTTGACTCAATCTAAAACCAAAGCACTTCTCACTTGAATATGATCCGATCCAATTTAACCCATCCTAAGCTTAAACTAATTAATGCATCTATCTCCTACCTCTAATCGTATTAAATTAGTTGAATTAATAAATACTAAATAACCAATCAAATAAGATGTTTATTGTAGTATTATTATAATTATCTCAAAAAGCACATAATATCCGTAATTTTAAAATCAAAGTCGAATGAAAACTGGGAATGAAAATATCGTTTGAGAGGACTCACACTAAGTCAATAAGTCAGAGATTTGTAGGTCGAATGGAATTAAGTCAAGACTTGTAAAAAAAAGTCAAAAACAATAGCGTAGAAAAGCCAAGTTGACAAGTTCTAGTACAAGTAGCAAGTTGATTATTCAGTAAATTAGCATAGTACAGCAAATAAATTGGACTATGTTATTGTAGTGCTAAAATAACACATTATAAATTTAAAAACTATTATTTGCTAATCAGCCTTGCGACTTGGTGATGTATGGCCTAAGGAAATAACGAATGCAACTCACAAATCGAGTCAAACACCAAGGCCAAGTTGAAAGTATAGTTTAAGTTACAAGTGATATCTCAATTGGTAGTTCAAACTATCCTATTACAATTTCAATTTTGGCGTGTAATGGTGACCGAAAATATCTCAATTAGTCTAAGGATAGATTCAGGGGACATTGCCCGTGCCCAAAATTTTCTAATGCTATGTACTTCGTATCAAAGTCTTTAGTAAATAAAAATTAACGGGTTGAGTTGGTTTCATTATTGATGCTTATCATGTTGTATCTAATTTTTGGATTAATAATCATTATATTCCAAACTTATAGCACCCTACTTAACTGAGTCCAACCATATTTAGTGTAAATACTAACCTCAAAACGCAATGACTAATCTTGAACAAGAAGATATTAATTTATTTATTTTTATTTTTTTATTATTTTTTTTAAAAATAAAAAAAAAACTATGGAGGAAAATCTCCACTAGAATGCAAATGAATAACCATAGTGGCCTAGTGGGAGGTTGGACTCTAGTATGAAATAGTAAAGTGATAGAAAAAGTGAAAAACTAATGCATAAAGTTGTGAGAGGAGATTAACTTGAAATGTTAATCTCAGATATTAACTGAGGCTCTCTCTTAAATTTTTGCGGTGAAAGGAAAAGATGTAAGATTTTTTCCATGAAAGAGTACATTGGAAGATCTTCCTACCTTATCTAATGGGAAGTTGGACGAGAATAAGGCAAATATAAGGTGAGGAAAAAATAACACAAAGGGTAAGCATGATTTTGCTTTGTGTTTATGCATATGAACTTCATATCCTACAAGAAATAAACATGAATGGCATTTGGTTTACTCCATCCGTTTATTTTCAATTGTTACGTTTTTAACAATTAGAAGAAAATGGATATAATGGATGCTCATGATTAATATACAATTTTCTAAACAAATTAAACATAATATTTTAGGGTTAAAATGAGAATAACTGCTTTGGAATTATATAAATAAATGCTTGGGAGTAGGGGGATTCCCTTATTTCCTCCCTCTAATCTCAAATGTTGACCGCGAAGCTGGGCTGCCTAAACCTGTGAGGGGTGCCGATTCAGTAGGGTCTTTCATCTTCCTTAAATATGTAAAACATAACAAATAAGGGAAAATGTCAAAAAAGAAATAAGAGTATGGAACAACAAAATATAATACTATATTTTTTCACATACCCTTCCTAATACAATATGACAATTTTTTTTATTTTTTTTATTTATTTTTTTATTTTTTTTGGCAAGGTGTAACTAATTAAGTATTTAGTCTTTGATAAAAACTTACTCGGTATATACGAATTATATCTTTTTTGCAAGGTCTAATTAATTAAATGTTAAGTCTTTTGATGAACAAAAGGTCCTCGTCAAAAAAAAAAAAAAAAAAAAAAAAAAAAAAAAAAAAAAGGTCAAAAGGTTTAGGCACTCTATAGCACACACCACTTTAGTGGTGGACAAAGAGGTTTAAAAATACCTTCCACGGCAGAAGCAATATCATAATTATAATTGGATCTAAAAATATTGTTTCTGACTTTTTCACGACATATGTAATCTGACCAATAATTTAAGGGCACATGATTTATAATTAAGCAATTCACCAAACATTCATTATTTTGTTGAATAAAAAAGGCTCTTAACTTTGGGCTTCTATCATTTAAATAAAGTTCGATCATTATCAACATACACCTCCCCTTTCCCTCCCTTGAGGTTCACTGTTCATCTTATTTTCTTTAACTTTGACACTTAAATGTGCTAAGGAATTAAAAGTAATGCTTAGGAATATTTAATGAACCCAAAACGAAATTTATTAATGTCACAAATAAATATAAAAGTGTTGCATCTGAAAAATAAAAAATTAAAAAAGTAATAATGACAATAACACGTTTGAATTTTGATGTTTCACTCAATTTTATTCCCTTTTTTTATTTTATTTTATATAATTATTTATCTAATCGTAGCGCCGTACTCCGTTTTTTTTCAATGGGGAAGATATGATAAGACTATAAGAGTAATTAATTTACTTGCTTGACAATGTGTATTCATCAATGCACCCAGACAGTTCTATGATTAATTAGTTATTCGCATTTAAACAATCAACATTATCCAATTACATAAAATACTACTACAGGATTATGACATGCATGATAATTACACAATACTACGTATACATAACACATTAGATACATTGATACACAAATAGTCAATTACACAAAGTGTCACAAACCAAACATATACTATAATACATGGCAAGTTGACAACATATATTGTGACAACCTGTTGCAGTGTGACAAGAAAGTGGTGAGACGCTCCATTAATGCTGAAAATTGACGAGTCCAGCAACTATTGCTAGCATTTGCAGTTTCTCCATTTTGATCATGAAGTAGCACTTGAGCCAACCCGCATTTCGATAGCGACAGTGTTTGGATAGTGAGATAGTAATAACAAGTATTTACTTCAGCAATTCTAGTATACAGATACACCCTGGCAATTCTCTTACTGCGGCTTGAAAGTAGCTGATACTAGCTCTCTTCAGTATAAGTTGGAATCTATCAAACTACCTAACCTGAATCAGCTGTATTAACACAGGTAAAGAATTAGGTGCTCTTCTGTGGAAGGGTTTCAAAAGCCGAAACTGTGTTTTCGAACTTGATTCGATGCAGAGGTGTTCCGCTTTGCTTTATTGCGCATGCTACCTTGTCTTCAAGAGGACAACGAGCTTTTAGCATTGAAAACACGTGATTATTTAACCTCCTTGCTTTCTTCATGGCTTCTATCAAGGGTTCCCATCCCTTCCAGTCCAAAAAGCAGAAAAATCAGTTTAACTCTGAGGTGTTAAAGGAATGTATCACAAAACATTTTAAACAACTTCCATAAAGCATAGGTCATAAATCTGAATTATGAGTCAGATTCTTCGGCAACATTGTTCAAGAATCAAAGCAATAAGGGGAATCTCTTATAAGGAGATGTCTCCCTATTTCTAAAATAAGAGTATTCCTCCCAGGATCACTATTGTCTTCATAGTCCATGCCACAGGTTAAAATTTTTACCATAAACTATTCTTCCCCCAGCAATTCCTATTCAGCCATTCAGAATTAAGTTTTCCTATCAATCAAAATTGGGAAAACTCTTATAGCACACCTTGACACCCCAACCTGTCCCTGTAAATCCAGATGTGGTGTCATTTAGGGATGTCTAGAATCCCTAGATAAAGCATGGAGTCTAATTTTTTACCATTACATGTTTGTGATTGGCTGACAGAAAATGGATTCAAAGTAATAAAGTCAAAAATCAAAATAATTCTGACAACATAACATTATCTTTATGTCCAAGGAGGAGATTTATACACATGTACGATCATTTATTACTTCAGAGTTCAGACATATGTAGATCTAAGAGAGTGGTCCAATAAAGATTTGTTCTCAGTAATCAGTTCATCAGCACAAATTAACAAAAGTTTCTGTGCTTAGTTGACTCGGGACTCAGGTTTATGCTTCTGTGAGATGCATTATAAAGTTTTTTGGGGAATCGAGATATTTCAGGACAACGTTTTTGCAGCATTCAAAGATATGTACAACCGAAGGCATATGGTAAATAGAAATCAAAATCCTTTTTATAACAATGGGATAATAATAAGTCTTACCTGGATACCCTGAACATTTTTATGCATTTGAGTAAGTTCTGTAACCTCGACTTCTGCTGCGTTAAGGACTTGATATGAGAAATCAAAAAGCTCAAAATGCAGCTGCTGCCCAAGTAAATATATTAATGTGCAGCCTCCCCAAGCTACTGAATCTCCCAGCATCTCACGACTATTTGGGACTCCTTGAACAGATTCTTCTAAATGTTCCTGCAGTTCAAAGTCATTAGAAATTGAATAAGAAAAATAATTCTACTTCAATACACTTTCAAGTGCTTTTCTCATATATCTTGATAATTACTGATGAATGCTCAAGTAAATTGTGAGCACTTGCCTATATACAAGAGAGAAGTTTGCTCCCATAACAAGATAATTATTTGACCTCAAAATGGGATATCACATCATACCATCACCCCCAATGCCTCTAGTGATGCTCCCAAATCCCACCAAGGTTATCACCCAAATTTCCCCATATTGAATACAAAGTTCTACTCCTTTCTCTAATCCAGTACATGAAATGGGCCTTGTCATCATGACAGAAATTTAGTAATTTGTTGAAACAAGCAATATATAAAACTAAATTTCCAGTAAACGGCATCCATTAGAATTGATTACACCAGGCCGATAACGTGGTAACATACCACACTGTATCGTACATTAGCCCAATGCTCTAAAGGGACTATCAACTAGGGTGGCATCCTGTTTTAGAATGGTTCAAGTGTACAGTTGTAAACAGCCTAAAGCCAACAAACAGGTTATTTTCATCAACCCCTGGATAGTGAAGGAATAAGATATGAAGAAACAACATGTAGCATTCTTAAAATTTTCTACTGCCTTCCCAAGCCTCATGCAGAGCATTTTACATCTAACTTAAGGAATAGAGCTGATGTTACATTTGGTTCTGTCACACGGCTGATGATAAATAATGATTCCACTAGATCCAATAATTGAATTTGTAAACAACAAACACTTAGTCTGGTAGAAGCTTTATTCAGAAGAGCCCAAAGAGTTAGAGCCTGTGTTATTAGTAGTGAAATTGTGACTGCAGAGTCACAAAGACCTAAAAATTTCTCCGATGTAGTTATACCTGCAACTAATTAGAATTCAAAATACACATCATAAAACACTCAGGAAACAACCAAACCAAATAATCTAGAAGCACATATGTTCCTGATGGGTAATTAATGAAGAACAAAAGACCCGCAATTGCACATCACTTACTATTTGAAGGCCACTAAATATTCGGTAGAAGTCCTTTGAAGTTGTAATGTCTATGAATCCAGTCTTTGGTGTTGCACTCCACTTGCTACAGTATTTATCCAGTGCTGCACTTGTAAATGCAAGAGCATATTCCAAAACACTTCCAGTGTTCATATTAGCTTTATACAAGAGATCTGCAACCAGGCAGTTTATTAGGTTATGCATATACAAGATACCTAGCAATCTAGCATTATTATAGCTTTGGTTGTCAATGAATGGTTTAAAAAACAATGAAAAATGTCTGCATGAGTTCACTCTGACATGATACAGCAAAAAAAATCATAGAGCAGTTTGCAAGACTTTTGGTTTGTCCATCCATGTCTTTGTTAAGAATCACTGGAAACTCATTTTGTTCTTTGTCAATAGGCAAGTACTTATGACACTATGATGACGAAAACTAAGAGTCTATGACCTAATTGTCTTTCAATATTTTTCACAACATGCTTGACATCCATACAATTGATCATAGAGAAGAAGGCTGGAATATGGAGGAGTCTTTTTACCTGCTGCTTCAGTCTGTTTTGACATTGTGTAGAAGGAAGTTGGATTTGAGCAGTTAGGATTCGACACAATCGCAGTAGTTGTTGACTTCGTGAGGTTGACGACAGGGCTTTCACCCTCACCTTGTGATAGCAGGATTTGCCCATCCGCATTAGGTATGAAACCAAGCCAGGGTGCGAGTTGCATGAAGCGTGTTGTATCTACTTCTCTCTACAAGAATAAAAAAACTCTACTTGGTGAATAACTAGAAGAAATTTCAGCTTTCAAGCAATTGCTTGGCTATAACTTGATGAGTTCATCTGCTCATGCTATGCACTTTTTGACGCAAACGACATAGAAGTATGTATGATTAAAAGTTGCTTCTTGCAAATCTGCTATGTAAATCATGAAAATTAGGCAGCATATTCTATAAACAGATATCAAGTCGCTACTGTATAGAGTATCAGAGAAATGTTCTAGAACGCTAATACCACTAGTTACTTCATGGAATAAGAAAAAGAAGAAAAACTATCCTGCTCCAAGGTCAAACAAAGATGGGAGTCAATCGTCATATAGTCAGATATCTGTATTGAAAAGTTGTTCCCTTTTATCCTGCCTCCATGTTCCAGCTAATTCTGGGAAATTTAGGTATTTAATTTGTGCTAATAGCGCCTTCTATAGTTATGTCAAGTCAAAACATAGATGATTATCAGAAGTGAAGACTCAAGTTGTAGCAAACTGTATGCAAAATTTTGGAATACAGTGATCTTCCTTATATGAATTTATGGTCTTCTGCTGCAGTTTCAATCTAGAAGATCAAGTCAACACAATTAGTGGGTCACTTTGTTTTACTGTTTGTGGGGATTCCTAAACTGTGTCAATTTTATAACAGTAATTAATAGTCATAAGTATAGAAGTTGTGCTTTAATCTTTGATAAATGGATTTGCTATACATATCCACAAGGGCTATGTATAACTGTCAAAGCATTGAACAAATTTCCTGAAATAGTATTGAGAATTAATTTTGGAGATAAAACAAAATCATGCATTGATAGGTGTCGTCAACGCTTAATTAATGTTTGAATATCTACTTTTAGATTCATACACATAGCCCTTAGGGAGTTAAGGACGCATAAAGCATAATTTTATATTAAAAGAACATACAGATACAATTATAGGACTTACCAATACAATATCTAGAAGACCCATCCAATACAGTGTGCTTCCTATCTCCTTTATTCCCTGAAGAACTTCCTGCTTAAGTTCTGCCTTTGAGGTCCAGTTAAGCTTCTCTTTAATGTGTCTCATACAACCTAGATGAATCTTTATTATTTTAATTTGAAAGAATGGGAAGGTAATAGCCACCCCACCCCCCCACCCCCCAAAAAAAAAAGGAAAAAAAACCTAGATTGTACCTGTCACACCACCATCAAAGGGTAGTAAACCTATTGATTTGGGCAATGCTTCTTGCAATCCTGTAATCATTGCTTCAAGTGAACTTATCTGTTTCATCAAGTAACTCAAGATGAGATACAGATATAGGTCAACTAAACAGCTTTAAAAACATACATACATCTTGATTCAACCATAATAAATTTTCATCAGAATTATCTACCCACCCAAAAAACTGCAAAACGGCCTACAACTTTGCCGTGTGTGTTTTGGGGGGGGGGGGGGGACACTTGGTCAATTTTCTCTTTTTTTTAAAGGCCACTAATACATATTAAATTCAAATTTACAAATAGCATAAACCCACTGGATGCAGCTTAATCTCACTAATCCCCACAATAAGCAGGACATATATTAGGCCATTGTTGTGTACATGGAAGACACTTACATAACAAATTGTACACAAGATTTTTTACCTTATTAGATATGTGATCCAGCAGTGCACGGATCAGCCATGGTAAAGAACGGGTTCCCAAAAGGCAGACGATAGAAAACATGTGAGGCATTCCAAAGAAGCCATTGTGCAACCTCGTAAAGCTTTGATGAGCAGAATTCAAATCCTGAAAAAAAAAAAAAAAAAAAGAAACTTATGTAATTTCTGATGTCCATTGAGCAATAAGGCAAGAAAAAGAATGCTGAGACAAAATAGATGACAAACTTCAGCTCATACCATGCGAAGCAAGAGCACTGGCTTGATTGTTACGTAACTTATGTTCAACAACAGACCAATAATAGTATAAAGGTTGATGCCTCACAAGTCACAACTAAAGTGTTTCATATACCATATTTAAAATGATACTTGTGAGAACTAAATTTATGATTGCTATCATGAAATAGAAGGAATTATATTAAGTCTAGCCAGGGGAGAAGTCAAGTAAACTCATCTTACTTGGTTGCCACAGTAAAAGTTTGGTTTGGCATATGGCATTGATGGCTTCTGAACTCGACCACTGGATGATTTTGGTGATCGGACAAATCGTTGAGTAGTATTACATAGTATGAAGTTTGGTAGGAAATCATTCTGCATCTCTGTCCAGATCTACAAATGATAGGAAAAGAAACTTTGTCAATGGTAGTGTTGGATACACACAACAAGAATCTACAACCAAATCTTACATGTCCCTAAATCATCAACACCTCAGAGAAATCAATTGACAAGGAAACAAAAGACAATAATGCAACAAACAATTCAACAATATCTTTTTCTCAGAACCAAAATCAGGATTGAACAAAGATAAAAACTTACTTGAATAAAAATTGCGACATTGAAATGGTACCCTCCCTTTTTTGATTTATTAAAAATGACCCTAATTAAGAAATTTATCCCACTTATGACATTAATGTGTGTTCTATGGTTAGATAGTAAATAGAAAACTATCTCAGTTATCAACACCAACCCATTACCCAGCCACCTCCACCACCCTACCTCCTCTGAGCCACCAGTCCCACCCCGACCCCTATCATATGCCCCCACCACAAGTGCACAACAACCATAACCGAAACACCACCCCCAACCCCACGGCCCACCACAACCACTTGACTGAAACAGTACCCCCACTCCCACTTGACTGAAACAGTATCCCCTCACCCACAAAATTTGAAAATCCACTACAACCACCAGAACCCAAAACCCCACCCCACCATAGCGAACAGAACCCCACCCCAAACACTACAGGTTATAGCAAAGAAAGCAGATGCTCAAAGAGTTTATCTTGCTTTCCAATACTCGAGCCTATAAATAAGCAAGCCAATAAAGCCTCCAAACTCATGTGACATAGACATGTCTTTAACAAATAACTCAAAAGGACAATCCCAAAAAACTACACTTCTCTGAGTCTCTCCTTCATCAAGAACCCACCACCCCCCCCCCCCAAAAAAAAAAAAAAAAAAAAAAAAACACACAAGTTACACATCTACTGATATTGTTCCACCTATTTATATCACTGTCACAAAGTCAAACAGAAAATGGGGCATCAAGGCGATACAAACAGTTTATCCAGGGATGACAGGGATACATGAAGACATGAGACTTGAGTCCAAGAGCTTGATGAAATCAGAGACAACAGGGATATCAGTTAAATAATTAATCTCATAACAATGAATAGAAAATCCAAGAGCTCACAGCATTTTTCATAACTTGTGTCAACATCACATCATTAAAAATATCTGGCAGGATTCGCAGAATGGCGGCGACAACACCAATCCATGCCTCATAAGCTATCATTATTTAAAAATAAAAAATAAAAAAAATGACAGAATAATCATCATGATAGACAGGAGCAGGCAAGCCACATTTTAAGCACTGTAAGTTATGAGCGATACAGTAGCATATATGCTGAAAGGTAATATTTAAACCTGGTAAGCTAGCCGGCTTGAGTATGAAACAAGAGATATGTTCTCTTGCATCTCACTGAAGATAAGACTGAACGAGTCTATTGTCAGATCCTCAGACAAAAGCTTATGGGCATGTTTTAAGATATTCACAAGGTTCTCCAATTCCTGGAAAATAAAATATTCAGAAAAGAAAACAACAAATGGTTTTTGATAGCACATTATCCTCAGAAGACATTATCAAAATCAAAGAAAATTATAGCACTCACCACAATGGCACAGATATCCTGCGACTCAAAACGATCAAATAAAAATTCCAGGTTCTCTCTGAATGCCTTGTTCATACGTTGTGAGATCAGGCATCTCAAATCAATGCTCCTTCCAAGTAACTATGAGCACATTTATTGTTCAAGGAAAACAAAGTTAAGAGTGGGGTGGGAGAAGGGAAGAGATGTTAGATAGAAGATGCAGTGGGTCGACCTAACAGCAAGAGGCATTGCCCCACCCATGAATTATATAAAACATGCACCTAAAAAGAAGGAAATTAACATATATTGAGGTTTTACTCCTTTCCAGATCATAACTGCAAGATCAATGTGTCTTATAAACATTATACTATTATAGTATAGGACGTATCCAATTATCCTTTTGCAGGGGGGCAGGGCACGGATTAAGTTGTTGAGTGAAAAGGGTACCATACTACCATTTGTGGTTTTTATTTTTTTTTTTATTTTTTTTTTATAATTTTATTTATTGTAAAGTTCTTATTTCTTTTTTATAAGTGACCATATTCCCTTTTTTCAATTTCCTGTCACATATCATTAAAATTTTGGCAAAAATAGAAACGAGAGTTTTTTTCAATTCAAAAGCAATTTTTATCTCAACGAAAAACCCCACTAATCCAAAAAATATCTCGTTACATTTAACATATACCTCTTTTTCTTTTTTTTTTTTTTCTTTGGACATCATACAGAGAGACAAGCTAATAAAAACATACAGAGAGACAGAGGACCACAAGTCCTCAAGCAATAGAAGGAAAAAATATTCAGCATAGACATGCACACGAATCATAGCATCATGTACTAGTAGTAGATCAGTCAAGGCTCAACTACTCAAGGGAATTTCTCATAAGCTTCTAAGGAACATTTGAAGACTACGCCTATGACTAAATGAATAAGTCACTGAAAACACAATGAAACATGATGATATAAGGTGGAAGATCACAAAACTATATTGACTTATTATTGAGTGATGGTCATCCCAAGCAACATGCAAAATCATGCTCACCTTAACTCTAGTCATTTTAAATAGTGCATTAAATCTCATAGGTTGCACAGAGTATTTTTCTCCATTGTCCACTGCAAAGAGGAATGAGGAGTCGAGCAATTCTCTAACAGATGAAAAAAAGTGTTAGCATCAAAAGTATGAAGGTATTAAGTATCAGACTGAAAAAAACTAAAATAGGTCCACTGCCAGCCATACCTCGCTGCCCAACTTTTGTAATATGTGAAAATTATTTCACACAATTTGGAAACAAAAATATCAAAACAATGGTCCACCTGCAAGGAGTGACAGAAAATTTTAAGTCCCATGTCGAAATAACCAATGGAACATATATGAGCACTAGTGTAAAAGTAGCAAGTAAATCAGAAGTACCTCGGCTTCAATTTCATCATAGAGGAAGCGCTGCTTGAGCACAGTTAATGCTTGTTGAGAAGCATCGTTGTAGATATCAAATGGCATAACAACACTCTCAAATAATCCTGCATTTTGAGACTCAAGCACATAATCCACCAGCATCCAGGGAAGAGAGCATTCAATTGGAAACTGCAATCAAGCAACAAGTCAATTTGCATTCATTTGAGCATTCAATTAAAAATTGCAATTGGTTTGTTTATAAACAAATTGTGTCATGCCTACATATGTGTGATGAATTGGGTACTAAAGTATAGATTGACTGCAGAACTAAACATAAGACTAAAAGGAAACAGTAGAAAGCTCCCAAGTTTATCCTAGACAAAAAATCAATATACAGATTATTTGACAGTGATAATGTATCTCTTCTACACTAATTTTTGGAGCAAAAGTAGCTATGTATGTGGTTGCCAAGGTCAAACCACTACTTACCCTAGCGTAAGATTTGTTTGGCAACAACTTGTTACAGTAGCATACTAGCATCACAAACGGGAATATTCTATATCAGGGGGAAGTAAGCCCAAAACATTATTCTGTATCTGTATTTCTAACCTTACCAAAAAAAAAAAATTATGTATGTTATATATTTTTTGGTTATATCGAAGTAATGTTTAGGCTATAAAACTGCACCCCCCAGCATTGTGATTATGAGAAACTTGGAGTGAATTAGTTTAGATTTAATTGGATACATTCCACATTAAATGGCACTTGTGTATGCTGAATTGGATACACTGAAGCCCACTACTTAAGGGCTTACTGTTTATGACAAGGCTATAATCTATATTTATTTCTTTCATTTACTACAACAACCATCTTCGTCATGATACCACTCTCAACTACAACAAGTTATTTTATAAACAAACAAGTGAGAGGAGCGCTGGGGAAGGTGAAGACAAGGAAAGGAAGATATTTTCAATTTAAAACAAAATACCTAACTTTCAAATCAAACATGTTCAAATGGTGAAGTGATCCATCAAGAAGAATGGTGCATAATTGAAAAGTGTTTTCACCTGGATGATACGGGATGTTTCTAAATAGAATTCTCTGAACCAAAGGAACCCAAGATCAGTGAGTGTTGCTATTGTCACTGCAGACACAATCAAGAGCCAAGATCAGCTACATAGAAACTTTTAATTTCTCAAGAAGCCAGCAAGTCTAGCATTAGATCAAAATTTAACAACTTAGCAGGAAGTGGTAGTTGATCACGTTTTAACTATGTCCAGCAAAAACAACATTTATTGAGGAACCAAAATGTGATTGTGGCATTGGGGAGGATAGGTGCATCTGTCCACCTCTTGGTAAATATAAATATAATTATATAAACAAACAAGCCTGCAAACAGAGAGAAATAGTGAGCTGAGTTAAGAATAACAGATAATTACCGGTGTAATCTAGCACATGCAAGAAGAAGCCAAGCTTGTAAAAGAAGGTTTCCAACTGCTTCAAATCCTCAGCAGGTATATCTGAACCGGTATTGCTAAAGAGCCCACCTGGCTTTCTCAAATTCCCACCAGAAACGACCTCGTAGATCAGGAATTGCAAGCAGTGGACCTGAATTTTGGAAGGAAACAACTAACATAAATGAATGCTGAATCAGTTACTTATAGCTTATACACACTGTGATACCCCAGTATGATTTCAAATAATATGTTTATACTTATATAGCCAAGAATTTTGCTTGTGGTTATACTCATCCACTTGGAATTTGGCCTTTTTGGTGAGTACCCAAGATTGGCTAGAGCATGTTGATCAACAGTTTAGCTCAACAGTTTCCAATTAGTCTTTTATAGCAAATTTAATTAGAGGTGTGATTTTTTAGGTTCTTTTTTTTTTTTTTTTTTTTTTTTTCTTATGGTACGTATATTTTATGAAACCGCCTCCTAGCCTGTAACACTCAAGTGACTCTCACAGGAATTTGTGGTGTGTATAAACAAGAACATCCCAGCCTGAGCTTGGTAGGCTCGAGGCAATGTTCATTCACCCCAAAGCTATGTGAGCAGCCATCAGCTAGCCACAACTCAATCTGGGCTCACATCCTAAATTAGCTCAGAATTACTATCACTGACCATTTCATGAGAAAAAAAAAGGCAATTGTAAAACCAATATGCTTCCTCACTAATTAATTGGATTAAGCTTGGTTTGGGATCATTAAGCCTAGGTTTGTTTTGGCTACAGCTTGTTATGGCTTTAGCTGAGCACTTAGCTGAGTCGAACGACTCACTGACATCACTCAGCTAATCAAACTCTCTCATTTAAAATTATACTGAACCAAACACCATCCATTTGACAATATGCTCTCTCACTAAAATTAATAAGCAAAGGATATCTTCAAATGCCATAGCTACCAGCCAACCACGAATATATTTCAAAGAAAAGTAATAGACAGTAAGCAGACCTGAGCTGCTGTTGGTGCAGCTGGCCTGGGATACAAGTAGCTCCCTTTGCTTTCTTCACCTTCTTGCTGTAGGGATTGCAAATCATTCTCTTGCTTGCTTGTATTTGCCATCCAATCAGCTGAAAGGGTCCGCATATCAGACAGAATCCTGAAAAAAGATTAATCCTAGGTATTAGGTGGGGAAAACCGGAAAAGGGATCAACCCAATAGAACAAACAGCATAGAAAACTTCAGTGATGACATGCAAATTTGAACAGAAATAGCAACATCTTTTTCTTATGCTACATATGCATCAAAACTTTTATCTGGTTACTTATTCAAGATATTAGCTACATGCTTCCTTCACAAGCCAGACACCACTAAATCTAGAAAACCCCATGGGGTCGGGTTACAGGAGCACTTGAAAATAGAAGGGAAGAGAACAAAGAAGTTTAAGTAAGGGTGGTGAGATGGATATAGATGAGGGTGAGGGTGAGAGTGAGGAGGAATTGAAGTGATTAAAGGGCCAGAGCAAGAGAAATGGGGGTCTAATATTTTGATACATATCCCTATAAAGAGCTAGAATGAGAAATCCATCGTAAAGATAAAATGTATTTTGAAATAAATTTTAGTATAGAACACTAGAGTCATAGACTATAATAGATATCGTTGGGTAAGAAAGCATAGGCTGTTTGTTTGGTGACTTAACTCCTTGGGCTATCGGCTGCCTTCTCTCAAGACCAGACCGAAGGCTTAACTTCCACATACAACCCCACCCCCCCACCCCCCCCCCCCCCACCCTCTGAAGATTTATTCCCGGGGATTTTTCCTTAAGAGATGAAGAGTATTGCCACTTGGGTACCACCGCAACCTCAGAAATATAGCATTTCTATATGATTGATACATCAACTCGATTTCATTCCATGAAGATTTTCCTCCAGGAGAGAAATACTTCATCAATCATCACTAATAGCCAGGTGGGGCTAGCTGCTATTCGCTCAGAGTCAGGGGGTTGCTTACAGAAATGAAAAGGCTGCAGATTCTAGAATATTAAACTATAGATTCTGATTGATGTCATCAATCATATGCCCACCTAGAAAGATCCTTTTTCCTCCTAAAGGTAGTACGCAGCATAGTTGCCAAGGTATTCTGAACAAAGTCCTGAACTTCAGCATGAACTGTTTCCCATAAGGCATCAGCAACTAATGTATCACAACGCTGCATCATTGACCCTATGCTTTTTACATAGCCAACAAGCTCAACCAATGCTCTCCTTTCCTCTGCACTGTAATTATACCGCACCACCTACAGAAAGCCAAAAGATTATCGATTAGAAGAAAACATAATGACATTATACTTTAACAAAAAATATGTTTTATAAGAATTCCATTAGCCCCTTCTTTCAGAAATAAGCATGTTGCTGGGATTACTGTTGGTTCACTGAGTTTACTGGTCCATAAGTGAACAACATTTTCCTCTGCTTTAACAATATACTTTAACAAACGTTGCACCATCCATCCCCTACAAATTAGAACCACTCTTTATTCCTTATTACTTGTTGCAATAATAACATGAGACAGATGGAACACGTTTGAGATGCATAAATTGCAAGACAGAAAATTTATGCAGAAAGTGCCACTGCCTTCTCATAGTCAGAATATAATGTTGAAGCATTATTTGACTCTTCAGAAGATTGATCCTTGCAAGGGCGAGAAAATTTCCATGCACACTGTTCCCAGATGCGACCAGTCCATTTGCTAAGAAGTTGAAATCCTTCAACAACCATATCATACATGTTGCCTTTGACATCTTTGGACCACTCAACTTCAGCACCCTCTGTGGATTTTAATAAATCTAACTGCATAATATAAAATAAGAACAAAAAAAAAAGATATCAGGACAATGAACTTTAGATTTCAGCATATCCTCAAAATAACTGCACAAATAAAGCATTGTGCTTCATGCCTTCATGTGGAAGGTTATGAACAAAGAAGCATTAGAAAAGCAATACCTGATTAATGGATGAAGCAAAGCGAACTGTAAAATCATCGTGTTCAGCCCGAATAGCACTAATATGGTTGACTATAAGATATTGTCTCTGATAAGTGATGTAAGTTAAGAAATATAGCATATCCAATATTCTTTTGCAAATTATATGGTATTCTATGAAATTAAGGCAAACCAGAAATAGCCACATCTATCATAGTCAATAAACAAAACTAACTTAGGAAACAGCCAAATGAACATAAAGTTTTCCAGTCTGATTTTTCAAAATTAAAGTTGATACTTATGCCGAGGATTTCAGTTATGTTGGTGCATCATAGAAATTAAAAGAAGAGGATGATACATAGATGACAGAGATAAAAACTGATGAAGAGTAAAGCAGAGAAGCAAGCTGTAAGCCTACTACTCCTGCTGGGTAGTCTTTCTTTTTCAGAAACTCCTGCTGGATTCTATACAATATAACCTGAAAATGCAGTAGAAACCAAAGGCCAAAAGGGCCATTTTGCAGGTATACAAAACCAAGGTTTTCTTGGAAAATAATTTATCAGTATTATTTTCCAACTAAAGGCACATTTCAAATATAAGCCACATGATAAAGAGGACGAAGTAATCAGAAATTGTGTTCATGACAGAGATCACTGGACAAGAAAATGATTTATGTCACAAAGCAGAAAAGAAAGAATTGCGATTTAAAATAGAAAAATACACGTATACACAGAGTTGCAGACACAAACATGCATACAGACAGCAGACGCACGCACGTGTATGTATGTAAGTTGATTATCAGAGGCATGCTTGCATGAGTTCATACTAAACTGCATAAGGATAGCAAGCAGCCAAGCAGAAAATTTTGCTTTAGAAAGAACAAAGAACAATAAAGGATATTCTTGAGCCTCACGAGGCTGAAGCTCGTGTGGTGCTGGGAGAGCAAGAAGACGAGCTTGACTGACAAACTTCGGGAAATATGATGACAACTCTTTCATAATAGCAGCAGGAGAAAGGTGAAGATCTGGAAATGCAGGGATAACTGGATCACTCTGCACATTATCAGGATAGGAAAAGTCTAAGCATCGAATGTTGCACCATAATTCGAGAAGGCAAAGTATATAACAAAAAAGCATCATGAACCACAAGTCTTGGATTTATGGAAACATCATCTATTATACCTTGAAAATGCCAATAAGTCGATTGATTTTGACCCTCTTATATAGTGCTTCTGTATCTTTCTCGGATGTAGTTGCTAAGACAACAAGTACAGGAAGGACACGCAAGAGAACATGCCGATCCGGAAAGAGAAGTGCAAAGTCCAATTCCAGTGACTCAACAGTGAATACTATCAGAGCTTGAAGAATATCTTCTACACTATTCCCCGTTAAGGGAAATCTCAGGATGAAAATAGAAAGCATTTGTAAAATATATACTGCCACCAATCAAAAGTGCCTTACAACACCTAAATTCCTAAAATCTAAATTTACAAAAACAGCAACTTGTATATGTTAGGATACTTGTTCACCCTGAACATTTCCACATGCAAGTTCAATAGAATAGCCCACCTCGTGCTTAAGAAAATCTACTGAGCCAAAAAGTACACTCATAAAATAAGTATTCTCAGCATTAATTTTAAATCAATCAAACAGGAGAATTCAAATATTAAATTACAAGTGAGCATGACATGACATGACATACCTGTAAATCGTCCAATTCCTCCCTCATTGAATCAGTGTCTTGCCACTGAACACTAACTTGGGTAAATGTCCTACATATAAATTTTTCAAAAGAGGCAGTCAAAACAAGGAGGAGCAGAAATCTGAATATTTTATACTTTTACAGCTATTCAGGCTTTTTTAAGTATATGAATCTTTTGCAGGATGGGAGAAGGATATAGGGATCAATATCTAATATCTGCATATTATAAGGCTAAGACAAAATCAAGATAGTATAATTAGCTAGCATACCTTTTGTACCAAGAAAAATCATTTGGAATGCTAGCCTTTGCATTTTTGAGATGATCAAGTTGCACCAAAACATCCAGCAGCTTCAACATAGACCTGTAGCAAAGAAAACAGTTTCAAGGACACATGAAAATGTATACGCTAGTTTCATTTTCCCCTTTAATTTAGAAAAGACAACATCCTTAAGAAAGGAGCAGACAAGGAATCCGGAAAACATAGTCAAAACTTAGTAAACAAACCCCTTTCACGATGAAAAAAAATTGAAGAAAATTTTGGCTGCACAGGTTAGGCACTGATTCAAGCTTTAACAAGATATTACTTTGTGATCAATCTATATGATGTGACCAGGGGACAGACAACGTATCGACATATTCGACAATGGAGTCCTTTTAAAGTAATTTTAACATTCTGATATTATTGAATAAATGTTGTGAGTAGATATAAGTCAGAAGATGAAAGAAAGGAATAAAAATAGGAGTTCCTATAATAAATAGATCAGAAAGTGGACACTTTTTCTTATACACCCAATAAAATTTTCCACTGATGTACATAATCTCATATATGAAGAACCTAGATTTTACAGGGACTGTGGAGGCAGAAACCCTTTGCTCAATATCTTAGTTGAAAGAGGTTTGAATCAAGGTTAAGTTGATCTAAGGCCAATTAAATAGCTTTCTAACTCACCAAAGATGAGTTACAGTAGGACCATTGATGCGTCGCTCAGGCCTTGAAAAGCGTTGCATGTCAGCTGCTAGCTGCATTGGATTACAGGGGATTATGTACATGCTTTGGTAAGATAATACAAGGAGGTAGAGTGTAATTCATTGGAGGTCTTAGAGAAAGCACATAATGTGGTCATACTTTAGATGCTGCCGATGCCTGCCAACGTTGAATTTCGCGTAGACGACTCATTTCCAAATCCAGTACTTGATATGTCTCTAAATATAGTTCAGCTTGGCTATGTTTCATGGAATCAGGAAGCTGCAATTTTTCCCAATTGTTAGAATCACATAATTATCATGGGTGGAGCAAGATATCTTTGCCTAGATATATTTCATAAAAAGGTCTAAAGATGAAATACACTGAAACTCTGAGGTTTAGAATCGGTAATACATAACTTGTGTCATGGTGCTTCACTGCTTCAACATATATTACAATAGAGAGATTATAACATTTATAACATTAATAAAAAAAAAAAATTTAAAAAAAATCATTATATCCCATAGTAAGAAAAAAAAATGAAATTCACCTGAGGAAGTGCCTTTATACAACTCCGATATGTATAAAGCACAGATGACATTTCTTTCCCCTCGTGGATAAGAGTGTTCTGCATGAACAGCATTATTATATAAAAATGTATCCCTATCACCAAGCAGAAGCACATCACAGAAACTTAACATAATCAGCCGATAAGGCAATTAATACATGAGAGCTATGAGGTCATTTTAGAGGTTCATAAATCTAGTGTTTATGATTTTACAAGTAGAGGCTTGCAGGCAAAGATGTGTACCAGCTGATTAAGAGCTTTGGTGTCTTCTGATAAAGATAAGCGATAAGCAGCAACATCACTGTATTCTGCAAAAAAAGTTAATTCATTCTTTAATCATTGTATGTTCTGCCTTTGGAAAAAAACAAAACATCCCATTTCGTGTCTTGTAATCCACATAAGCATTAATAGAAGTTGAAAGATCAAGAGATATTACATTACAAATAAATATTGTAGTAAAGAAAAAAATAGCAATAGAAATACTTACCAATTGGACTGGTAGTTGCACCTCTGTCAGATGACACCCAAACTGCTGGCCCTTGAACCTCTGGCTGGTTATCCTAAATAGATAATCAAGGGTGAGTATGTAACTATGTATTGACAATTTTCAGAGTTTAGACTGAAAACAAATCGCCAAGGGTTAGAGATGAGGGAATATAATCATTAGTAGTGCCAATAATATACTGTAGCTTGCAATATTGAGCTACTTTCATCTCTTCAGAGCACAAATTTCCACATAACAATTATTAATAATTGAAACATGATATTCAGTTGTTCCGTCATAGGAAACACGAACACACGCACAGAATTATGGAAATAAGTAAGATATTCACTTAACATAAAGCAGGACATGATTTTTTTTTTTTTTTGGGTGCAAATAAAGCAGGACATGATAGATCCATGATTAATGGTAATGCTGTTGTTGATTTTTGACTCTAGTATTCAATTCACTTCCATATCTAAATCAAGAAAATTTTAAATGGAATTTAAGTTGCTCGAAAATTTTATGTGCAATTTGGGGTACTATTTGTGAGATATAAAATATTTCAATGTTGCACATAACATTAAACGGATGTAGTAATACAGATGCAATACTACACACCAACGAAATCCTAATAGTTGGCTCAGAATCCGACCATAGCAACAAACAAATCCTTAATCTGCTTGAGTTACCATAAATGACTGAACAAAAGGAGTAAAGTTCCACAATATAATACGGAGTAGCATTGCAATTTACAGATTAAGTATAGTCTCCTTGATTTCTTAATCAATTGTCTCACTATCTTAGCAGGTTATGGACATCACTTCGTATTTAAAAGCAAATGGCGCATACTAATATAAATATACATACATTGCAAATATACTTCAATTATACACATTGAATTATATTTCTGATTAATTTCCTGAATAGCATGATCAAAATTACCACAATAAATACACGAACCAAAATTAAACCCTAAAATTCAAATAAATAAATAAATAAATAAATAAAACTAAAAATTTACCTCAAGTGAGAATGTAGAAAGAGCAGCAATGGCTTCTTCAACAGAAACAGCCATGGCTCCTCCTCAATGCCGCAAGATTACCAATTCAATCTGCAATTATTTCAAATTTGGCACAAAAATGGCGGATTAAATGAAGAGTGATTAAACTAATTTGAAGAGATCAACATGAAAATGAGTAGAAATTGAAGCTCAAAAACCTTGAAGAATGGAAGTAGTAATGCGGCAAAAATGGCGGAGCGATGAACAAAGATCTAGAGTGAAGAGTAGGAGAGAGAATTAGGAAGGTTTAGGAGTAGTGGAGAAGGTGAAGTTGGTTGTGTATTTCTTCTGTAACTTAAACTTTACTATTGTAACAAGTTCTGAATTAAAAGGGACTTGTTAAACATCGCCCGCGTTTTTCTACATAAAGCCCACATTTTTTAAAAATGTTGACATTATTGCCCTTGTTTTAATTTTTACCGAAAATAAAATTTTTCACTCATCAAAAATGTGGAGCAGGACTGGATCGCCGAGTGAAACCGAAGAGCCCTCAACGTCGGCTAGATGCACCGGAGAGACGCCGTTGACGCCGGAAAAGGAGGTACGAAGCCATCTAAAACCACGGATTGGCGGCTGGCGTCCTGCCGGGACGCCGTGACCGTAGTGGTGGCGCCTAGCCAGGACGCCGCCACGGTGGCGGCGTCCTGGCTAGACGCCACCGCCACGGTGGCGGCGTCCTGGCTAGGCGCCACTCCTTTTTTTTTTTTTTTTTTTAATTTAATTTAAAATTTGTTTATTTTTTTTTTTTTTTTGTTTTACAATTTTTTTCTTTTTTTTTTGGTTTTTTTTTTTGTTTTGTTTTTAATTGTTTTAATTTGTTTTTGTTTTTAATTTGTTTATTTTTTTTTTTTGTTACAATTTTTTTCGTTTTATGTTTGTTTTTATTTTTTTGGTTTATTTTTATTTATTTAATCTAAAGTTTTGTTTATGTTTTTTATTTTTGTGTTTTGTTTTTTTTTTTTTTTTTTTTGAATACTTTTTGTTTATTTCTTTGTTTGTTGTTTATATTTTATTATTGTTTTTGCTTTTGTGCTAATGTTGTGTCAAATGTATTAATTTAATCTAATCTTATGTGATTATATTTATATGTTATTGTTGCAGGATTATGGTGGAGACGGAAATGATTATAGTGGGATTTTTGTACACGATGGTCTGTTCGAAGATGCTCAACAAGCGGTTGATTGGGCGAAACATGTTGCAATTAGATCAGGTTTTTGTTTAGTAGTAGCAACTCATAAATCTCAACGGGATGGTAGAATGGATCGCATTTTGAGATGCGACCGTTATCGCAAAAGGGAGGAACGAGATTTCAGTCAAGCGATTCGGTTTGATACAAAGCGGAAAGGTTGTGGGTGTCAGTTCAGAGTAAAGGTTCGACAACAGCAAAGGGGTGACGGTTGGGAAGTGAAGAGTTACGGTAAATGGGGGTATCACAACCATGAGATGATCGCATATGAAGTGGGTCATCGACAGTTAAGTGGCCTAAGTCCTGCTGCGAAACTAATTGTAAAAGAAATGAGTGATGCTCAAGTGAAGCCTGCTAAAATATTAGCATCTGTGTTGGAGAAATTTCCTGAAGACCAGCCAAACCGAAGACACATCTACAACGTCAGACAGAAATTGAGGTTTGAACGGTCAGAGGGAAGGAACCCTATACAGCAGCTTCTACACCAGGCACAAGCACGTGGTTACCTGTACTGGTTTGAATCTGATGAAGACACATCGGAGGTGACTCATTTGTTCCTTGTGCATCCTGATTGTGCTGATATGATTTCGTCTTGGCCATCTGTGATCTTAACACCGCCGTGATCCCACACACCAAGTGCCGCTGTGTACAGCGCAGCCCTATCCACCGCCAACAGCTCCGCCAATAAATCTGCCTGATCCGCATCTGTGACAACAGATGCTCGGTTTCCCTCTACGGGAATCCCAAGGATGGCCTCGACGTCATGCAACATGATCGTCATCTCACCGAACGGAAGGTGGAAAGAGTTCGTGTCCGGCTGCCATCGCTCAACGAAAGCCGTGATCAGCGTCGAGTCAATCCTCTCATGCATGGTGGCAGGAAGGTGGCTCACTCTAGTGGCCCTCAATCGGCCGACCATCTCGCTCTCCTCCAGCCAAGCCTCAGCCCAACTACACAAGAAGTTACAAGTCCTCTCCCGGGTTTGGCATTTCAAAATGCCGCTATCCAAAGCCCGCTCTTGGTCCTCCCAAATACGGGTAGCGATGTGTCCTAGAAAGCTAGGAATCACACTCCCGTCTATAGGTCCCCCAGCCACCTCGCCCCTCACCACCCAAGAATCATTAACGGCCCTCGACCGTTTTCTGCTAACCGCAGACACAGTGGACGCAGATGATGTGCCAGATCTACTAACAAATCTACCATCTCTACCCTTACGCACGTCTACCCTACGCGTCTCATACACATCATCAAGCCTCTGACTGAATGGACCGTAATCATCATATGGTCCACTCTGATCGTCCACATCCTCATCTGCATCCTCCTCCTCCTCCTCCTCATCACCATCATCATCTTCATCATCCTCAGAATAGTGCACCCGTTCTCTACGAGCCGAGGCCGAAATACCACGGGATCTAACGTGTCTGGGCCCCGAGCTCTCCATTGAGTTGATCGTACTTCTCATAATGTCCATACTCTTCCCAGCCCCAGAACGAAAATACGATGCCTAACACAAAATAACAAAACATGTAATATGCAATATAAACATGTAATATAAACATAAAAAAGTAATTAAAATAAATAAATAAAACAATATACATATGATGGAAAATAAATTAAAAACATTACAAAATATTAACAACCTAAAAATAAAAAAATTAATAACCTAATAAATAAATAAATAAAAAATTGGAAAAAACAAAGCAAAAAAAAAAATTACCCAAAAAAAACAAATTGGAAAAAACAAAGTAAAAAATATAAAATTATAAAAACTTAAAAAAAGAAGAACATCAAAATTTTAAAAAAAATTTATAAAAAAAAAAAGGGAACATAAAATTTTTTTTAAGTAAAAAAACAAATTCAAAAAAAAAAAAAACAAAAACAATAAACAAGAACATAAAATTAAAAATTAAAAAAAAAAAAAAGAGGAACATAAAATTTTTTTAAAAAAAACCAACAAAATTTAAAACAAAATAAAAAAAAATCAGAAACATAAAATTTAAAATTAAAAAAAAGAAAAACAAATTTAAAAAAAAACAAAAAAAAAAAAATTATTTTCGAAAATTAAATTTCAAATTTAAAACCAAAAAAAAAATAAAAAAAAAAAAATATACAGGCGGCGGCGCCTAGGCCAGACGCCGTAACGGTGGCGGCGGCGTCTAGCCCAGACGCCACCACCACGGCGGCGGCGCCTAGGCCAGACGCTGGTGCCGTGGTGCTGGCGCCTGGGCCAGACGCCACCGCCACCGTCACGGCGTCTAGCCTAGGCGCCGCCGCCGTGGTGGTGGCGTCTGGCCTAGGCGCCGCCACCGCCTCCGACCTTTTTTTTTTAATTTTTAAAAACAAAATTAATAAAAAATACCTTCTCGCCGGAAAACCGCTGTCCACCCGCCGCCAGTGCCGCCACTTCCTTGCCGGGCCGCCTCGACATCGCTCGGAAAGTTTTTTAGAGAGAGAAAGTGGAAGTAGAGAATAGAGAGAAGAAATTGTGTTTTTTACTTTGAGGGCAAAAGTGACATTTCACTCTAATTTTGTGGGCTTTATGTGGAGATTTGCGGGCGATGTTTAGCAATCCACAATTAAAATTCTAATCGTCAACCTTTTCTTCTTCTTCAACCACCGGTGTACCCGCCCTACTTTACAAGTTTACTACAAGTTTTGATCTTCCTATGTCTCGAGTTAGGGTCTATTCACATTTACTGATTAGAGTTGAGCTGAACTGAACTTAACTTAACTGGTTGGAGCTGAATCGAACCGAACTGATCGGAGCTGAATAGCTGAATTGAATAAGCCCTTAGTTTGTCCACCTTTTTAGTTTGCCTTTAAAAAAAACACTAAACTTACGTTTGATAAGGATTCAGGGACTTATTGTTAATTTTTTTTTTTAATAATTCTCTCTTTTACCGTTAAAAGTTAGGGTCTCACACTCTCTCTCATTCAGTAAAAAAAATACTTGTATCTAATTAACAATAGTAATTTAAAACTAGTGAATCATTTTAACTTTTGTAGCATTCCCGTACATACCGACTTTGACTTGATTTTGTACAATTATATGAAGGACAAATGTTATAATGTAAAATTTTGCTAGATTAGTCACAATGTATATGTCCATAATATAAACATTTTATAAATTTTGCTAAAAAATAATTTAAGATATTTATGGTTAAAATTGTGCATTGGCATGTATGTCAATCAAACCGATGCACTTTCCAAAAAATACAACTCATATGGGAATTTAATTCTAACGTCAACCAAACAAACACTAATTTAATGTTGAATTGTAACTCGTCCTTAAAGAAGAAACACATGATATTAAATTGTAATTACATAAGGATTACATTACTTGGAAGCAAGGCAAGTTTACAATCAATATAGATACAGTTTAAAATTAGACAACAGCATTTCCATTCAGGTTGGATTGCTCATACAACAATACACCACAGAGCAAGGCCTTAGAAATTGACTTGTGCATAATATCCTATACTGAAATTGACCCAACCCTACCAATATTAATGTAACTAATATTGTCAATTAGACATAATAATTAGACTATAATTTGATTATGGCCCTTGCTGAAATAGACTCAAACTGAAAGTCACATCTTCCAAATTGTATTGATCCAACTTAGAATGATTCATTTGTCTCCTGTAAGAAAACCTAACACTATGTTGCAAGCTTACAACCATATTCTTTGTAACTTGAGATTCGCCACGCTGTGGTCCATTCTGGAAAATGGTTCTAAATTTCTAGGTTAAATCACAACCCTACAGCTCATAATCAACAGGAAAATTTTCAATAATATTTACATAAATTTCTAACAGGTCAAGAAGCTTCATCAGAAGGGCTGTCAGGTGTTTGTCTAGCAGCAATCACCTTGTCGAGTGTCTCGTCAGGAACTGTGATTCCACTAGTTTCCAGATCAGCAACAATTGCTATTGCTGCGTCAAGTTCTCCAAGATCAAGGCACAGTGTGATGATTTCATCATACAAAGGACTGTATACAGAAAAGCGATCAGTTAGGTGAACTAAGAATTTCCACAGAAGTTGACAGGTTACAAGTATAAAATATGAAAGGAAAAAAAGTGGTAGGAATCGTGAAATGTGCAGAAGTTTCAAGTTTGTTTCCAATCTGTAGCATCTTCTAACTTATTTAGCATTCCCCAAGCCAATTTCAATCTCTATAATTGGATAACAAGGTTGATTACAGGGAAATTATTCTTCTTTGTCAAAGAGCACGACTTCATTGTTGTTTATTATGAATGTGGAGCACTGTAAACTTACAGGTAAAATAACTCATCTACTATGGAATACTATTAAGTAGAATAATCTACTAATGAAATTTCTAATAAAGTCACATATACTCAAAGAAAAACCAAATTAAAAACAAAATCTCAACTCACCTTCCAAATCTGTAGCCAAGACTATGTGTAGTCTGTAAGACTGTCAAGAAAGCTGAAGGAAGAGGAGCTTTTATGGCAGCACGAAGGATCATAGCACAGTCCCCAATAGTTGGTATACCACCTAACTCTATTACCTGAGACAAAATACAACTTTCAGCAATTAATTAACATCTACATGTGTTTTAATTTTTTTTTGATAAGATACATGTGTTTTAATTGACATCAGCAAGTAAAAAAAAAAAAAAAACAAAGTGACGCCAGCTCAAAGAACTTAATATTTTGGATTTCTCTCTCATACTTGAGTTTCTGTAGAATAAGTCAAATCCAGGATCTGGTAAAAATAAAGGAATCATGATGTATAATTTATAAAAACTTGCCTTTGACATAACTTTAATAGCCAATTCAACCTCCCATTCTTGAGACCACCTCCGTGGAGGTCTGTTCTTCAGCTCTCTATCCCATGTCCAGCCCCAGGCATCAGCAAGCGTGTACATATCGTCTACATTAAAGATATTTCTATTCCTCATTTCTTCAAAAGCCTCATATAAATCTAGGGGAAACCAGTCATCATCATCATCATTCTGCACCAATGACATAGAATGAGGCAGGCTGATACACATGCAAGTTGAAACACAGATAGATAAGCATATGCAATTATATCCTTTCTTGTTCGAAAATTTAGTAATGATCAACTGGCATTCCTGTACTCTCCAAAGGGGAGCACAAATATCAAGAGATCGGTCTCCCTTTTTTGGAGGGTTCCCCCCCCCCCCCTTTGTGATAAGGATTGATTAGTCTCAATTACCAAAGCATTAAATTAACATCATGATGCAACCCAAAAAATATATAACGAGGCTTCATTTAAACTTATTTATACAAAAAAAAACACTTGAATCAGTAAAATTAGAAAGTCAATGACTTTACACTCCTGAGATCAGACATAATAGTTATATTGTACAGTAACAAGATTTTTTAATTTAGTGATGATTGGAGGGAGCATGATTCACCAACAGCTACTCTCTGAGATACACTCAAAGTCCACAAACAAACTCTCTCAAAACAAAGAAACACCTGATCTCTTGATCACACAAAACCTCCTTTTAGTATCTCAAACTAATTAATGATACCCCAGACCTACAGTACTTTGTCATCTGCTGACAGAAATGGAAATTAAAGTTCCTTCCACATGATACCTAACATGTTTTAAAGCCAGAGAATTCTTCCACCAACCCCCCATCTCCAAAACCCAAAAAAGGAAGGGGTGGAGGACAGGGAACATAAAAGGAGCACTATCGTGCATGAGGGAAGGGTGCTGGCAGGGTGCTTGGAAGCAAGAATGACTACAGTAGGAAAAAAGAAGGCAAGGCAATGTGCAGAGCACTAAACAATACATGTTTGTTAGCAAATAGCATAATTCTCATACCTCTGCAGCCATAGAAGCTCTTCTCCTTGATTTTTTCGAGGTTGTTGGCTGGTCTGCATCTTTTAACAATTGGACTCCAATCATTTGAAGAGGTTTTTTGGCTTCAGCTTCCTTGTCCTTCACCCTGTCTACCAGGCCTTCTTGACTTTCAGTTTGTTCTACCTCCACTTCTGTTTCTGCTTCCTCTTCATCATCAGCTTCATCGTCTTCAATTTCTTTCGAAGCATCCTCCACAATATCGGCATCATCTATCATCTCTTCAGGTTCTGATTCCTGCCCATCTGCGGGATTTACATTATCATAGATGACTCGCTCCCCAAGAAAACGACGTTTCCAAAATTCTGTGTTGCCCTCTTCCAGTTTGATTCTTGAAATTAATTCATCCACCTCTTCATCAACCTGTCAAAACAATCTTCTTTAATTAAAGAACCATTATAGAGCTAAAATAGTAGAAAAAGACAGGAAAGGATAGCAAGATATTGTAATCTGATCCAGAACCAAGAGATCACCTCCTCCTCTTCCTCCTCCACTGGAGGAACCCATAGTGGACGACCACGTGAGATGTTAATTCTCCTAGCCTTTTGTACTCGCTGATAGAGCACATTCCTAGTTCCATCAATAGGGAGACCTTGGGCTTCCAGTTCTTCTTTTAACTCAGATACTACCATCTTACTAGCAGCTTTTGGTTTTATAACATTTTTTTCACGACCTTTGATTAATTTCTTCAATCTTTCCTCCACTCTTATATAATCAGATTCTGATGCATTTGGTCCGAGAACGGCCGGTCCTTCATTCCTCAAGTGTTTCAAAAGCTTCCTATGACGTATCTTCAATTCTTCAAGACATCTTTGTTTGTAGGAGGTTTCCACTGGATTCGAGTAAATGAACCCTTCTGCATCAGGATCCAGAGGAGTTTTTCCTCTTCGAGGAACCCAGCGTTTGCGTTCACCAGTTAGCCCACCCTCTGAAATATACCTGGGGGCTTACCAAAAAGAATAATCAATCACTGGAATTTTCTTTGCATACATTGGATAAACTGCGAGAATTATTACCAAATATAAATAGCCTGAAGCCAAAGCTCAAGAAATAGACATTAATCACCTGGCCATGTAGTCAATTTCATATCCAAGGTCAGCCTCTTCTTGCAAAGGCTCAATCCATGAGCTGACTAATGTCCTATATTTTTTACTCAAAATCATAGCTCTTGATGGAATCATCAGGTTATCCTTAGCCATAGCTTCTAAAGCTTCCAGCAATTCTTCAATTCTTCCTGTTCTCCACCCATATCACAACAGGTTAGAATCAAATTTTGATAGCAAATAAGTTAGGAGCCCAAGCATCAGAATAATTAAAGTATTTGTAACTGAAGCATTGATCGTTTTGCAGATTGAACAAGTTAGCATTCAAGAGTGAGCTGCCAACATGTTATTTGGCTCCTTAAGACATGTTTAAAAGCACGGGAAACTTAGCAGAAATTTCCCGTAAAGATGATGAGTCTATAATTTATATAATATCAAATAAAGAAAATAAGAAAATGACATTAAAATTTATGTTTTTTGCTTGGACATTGTATCATATATTTACTTGGCTCTTGAAACTAGAAATAAGCATACATTACTGAGAATTCCAATCTTCTTTAATAAAATATAATGTCCAGCGCATGATTGAATATATAACTATATTAATTCTCTGCCACTATGCAGTATCAAGAGCATAATATGCTTCCAAATTAGCATAATTAGGATAAGCATGCAATGCTGAAGTATAGAGGAAATAAAATGCTGTCTTAAGTTAGAGTAGCTATTTCTGCCAGTGGCATAACAAAGAAGGTTGAATTTTTCACCTTCTCGACACAAGGCTCGAAGGTACAAAGAAAGTGGATCACCATAGTTTCCTTCATTATGTAAAATTTTTACGCCCCCTTCGAAATTTTTCAATGCACGGAAATGCCTAATAGCTTCACGTGTCACACAGTACTTGGTGAAGCATTCTACCAACAACCTGAAGAAATTAACATTTTTAATGTTACAAGAATTTTGACAAAAAGGTAACTTGGATAAGAAAGGGCAAGTGTTGTCGGTTATCTAATTCCAAATTACAAGCTTAAAATCCTACAGATAAAAGATTGGCCAAGATGCAGTGCAAAAAATTCTCAAGAAGTAAAGATCAATACTGTAAACTAATGTCTAAGAAGCGCATGCTCTTCCACAAAAATAAGATGGAACGCCAGACTGCTACATGCCTGGTCTAATGCTACAAAACTCAATTTTATCTAATAAAAAAGGGACATGCATTCAACAATCCTCATAACTACGTAAATCAAATTAAAGATACTTACGCATATGTTCTCACATTTGGTTGTATTCTTTTATAATCTTCAACCATCAAGCCAAGCAGCTCAGCCACATCCTGAACCCTAATTCAACAGAAACAAAAGGCATTTGGAATTAACACTGCTGAATGGCTCAAAAGCACAAATAAAAAATACTCAATAACTTTTACAGTCCAAACCAGCTAATCATGAAACAAAAAAAACAGGAAAAGAGCATACTATCAATTTCCAAAAAAAGGAAGCATAACATCATATCTGCTAAAGCTTAGTAATTAGCGACTAAGATATTAAGAATTCCTATCCAAACAATAAAAAGATATTGATGATTCAGATTCATAAATCCATCAATAAAAAGTGGCAAAATATATCAAGGGATATAAAAAGTAGAAACTAATGATTAACCATACAGTTCAATACTTGAAACTTGCAAAACCCAAACGACTTTGGCTACCATCATATTTGGTAGTACCTTTAAGCTTTAACATGTTTGGTTTTTCCGCATAAAACTCCGTATAATATATAACCTCACTTTTCAATTGGTTATGTACAACACATTAAGGTATGAAACTAGGATAGAGCTGGTGTGTAGGACTCAGTTGTTATTGATTTTATCCTTTTGGAGTTGAAGGTGGGGTGGACGGAGGAAGGCTATGTAGCCTAAAGATACAGAAGAGAAAGGACAAATACAATGGCTATGAAAAAAAAAGCCTCTATACATATACGGGGTTGACTGCTTAACTGACCCCTCCAAACCAATATAAGATATACAGTTTGTACATCATCCAACCCTCTCCCCCCAAAAATTTAATACTTCTTTTTATTAAAATAGATAAATAAAATTAAAAAAAAAAAAAAAACGTTAAATTGTTGAATGTTTCTATTACTGATTAAGAATTTTTCTATTCCCCCACCCCCTTAAAAAAAAAGTTCTAGTACCAATCCTGCTGTTGATAATGTTGGACTGTTGGTAATGCCAAATAAAGTTATTTTTTCCTCCGAGAAAGTAAATAAAGTTACACATACTTGAAACGACACCATGGTTGTCATCCTTATGGAAGGTGGATCAGAATTCAAATTGAATGTTTTTAAGAAGAAGAAAAAAATCCATTAAACGGAAAACAAGGAGGTGCCAAGTGACAAGGTGAGACTAGAAGGTAGAGCACTTAAACTCTAATGGAAGAACTCCAGCTAGATACTTCATCTACTAACAGAAAACATAAACAAGTTTTCTACAAGTATTGTATAAAGAAGCTAAAAAAAATGTTTTTAAAAAATGTAAAATAAACCAATGAAAAAGGAAGAAGAAAGTAATTGCAGCATACACAGTAGTCATATATAGAAGGAAGTAATTGAAGCAAACACAGCAGAGTCAAACATCGTTGATAGACCCATACATGGACAAAAATCATGATGGAATTACTCACCTATCATAGGACTCGGCTCTTGTATATGCCTGGATCACCCAATTATATGTCTCTGCATCAGGCTTCATATAATCTGGCAAGCAAAAGTTAAGAAGTAAGATCTGCAACAATGGTATACAGACAGCCAGATGCAATTATAAACATGGCATCCATGAGCTCAGTCTAGCGTTAGAATTACCCATACAAATTCTGCAGGTTTTTATAAAAATTTGTGGCCACGAGCTTTCTTTCATTTATGGGTGATTGGATGTATTAGCAGTGCAGTGGGTACATGCTAGGAAAGGTTAGTCATTATGTTGTCACTTCTCACTTGTCAGCATAGCTGATACATGTTTACAAGTTGTCAGGCCAGTATGTAGCTTGGTCTTATTGAATACAAGTATTATTCTATTATCTTGTTCAATAGTTTCAAAGCTATATTACTTTGGAGCCTTGTCTTTGTGTCCTCAACGAATCACCGTATGATTCCAATTTTCTAGTGTAAGTGATGATTCCCTTACTCTCCAAGCTGTCTTTTAGGCCTTTGGTGTCTCGTTTCTTTTTATCCAATGGCAGACTGTTTTTCTTTTTCTTTGTCTATGACATGTGAACATATGTTGTGTGAGGTTAATACAGAATTCAAATGCTGTATAAAACTTGCAAGCATGCTAGCTTCTTGTGGAGGTGAAGAATGTATTTTTAAATTCTAAAAATCAAACAAGGATAAAACCTTTATTCCAAACATTGAAATACATATGTTGCAAAACAACACATCATAGAGTTAGTGGAAAGATAACGGCCAACCTTCTCCAAATTCCATGTTCTCAAATGTTGCAAATGCCACTTCAGGTATTCCACAATTTGCCTACATTGTACAACTCATGCTTAAGATTTAGCAGGCAACGAGGCCACAAAAGGATGTAATTTGAAACTTACATCCCTCGGCATACTTTTAATCAACTAAGTTCAAATATAAAAAGTAAAGAGAAGCAAAAACAAATTGAAATTCACACCTGAACACTCAAAAGGCAGTTAAAGTGGAAAGTTGTAGCCATCCGGCCAGCTGCCTCCATTTCATAAGCAATAGTCAAGGCATTGGAGTGATCTCCAGCTTTACAGTCTTCCTCAATCATGAGATCGTAAATCTCATCAGTAGCCCTCAATCCACCTTCAGCACCCTTTAGAAACACCTTGTTGGCATCTTCCAAATGATTGCTTCTAACCAGCTCCTCTGAAAACAAAATTTTGACTCACTATGGATAGATCAAAAGAAAATTCGACAAAATGCCACCAAGAACTATGCTAATAACATTATACCAACAAGAACCAACCAAGCTTTCCGGATGTCATAATTTAACTTCTCCATTGCCGCAAGGATTTCTAAGCCTCTGGAAGCATGGCCTTTCGACCCAAACAAACGAACCAATGCTACAAATGTCTCGTGGAGAGGAGTTAGCCCCACACTCAGCTCTCTTCTCAATGATTGCATCTACATCCATGCCAACCCTCGACTCATCAATGAACACCAATAGAACCCAAAAATTCAATGGTAATAAATAATTTTAAACAAAATTATTAACATACTCTATTTTAATCAGCGACATTTCTATTTTGGGGTGTCCCAAATTACTAGGCCCATTTTATCTAACAACTTAAATTATGAATTTTTCCATGTTATCATTAATAGTCCATTTGGATGGAATTAAAAAATGGCAATATGGAATGAATTTATTCTCATGGTATAGTTCACTGTTCACCCCAAGTCCCTAAAGTGTCTTTTTCTTCAATAATTTTCATTACCATTTAATACAGCTTGAAGGATGGTTTTGGGAGGTCAAGAAAATTTGCGAAGAAAGACTCGAAAGTTTGGGGATGGGTTTGCATACTTGCATCCTCTTTGCCACCATTTAATACCACCAATAAAACAAATTGACATAGAGGATTTGATGTGTAGTACATACTAGTATCATAATAAAACATTACATAATAACCCAAAGTAAATCATCATAAATCGCGTCAATTCCTTGGAATGACCTCTAAGGCTCTAAACAAATGTGGCGTATTAAAGTGGGACAAAAAGACTAAACAATAATACAAAAATGTTGCAATAGATTTAAGACAATTATGATCCTAACAATAAAGGGTTGCAAAATCACATAACAAACTAAAATTCAGAATTATTTTTTTCATAATTTAGATAGATATAAAGATAGAAAGAAAGAGAGGAAAGAGAATTACAGCGCCTTCTTCATCAGCATTAAGAACATGAGCAACAACCATCCCATGATAAGACCTAGGTCCAGGACTAAGACCAGCAACAATCATATCATAAATAACATCAGAAACTCCAATTGCATCTCGATTTCTAGCCCTAATCATCAGCTCTTCCATGAATACCAGCCTTAAACTCTTCTCGGTCCCCGACAATGCCGTCGAAGAGTCATCCCCCTTCGGCGTTCGCCGGCGCCGGGACTTCCGCTCCGGCGAAGAAACCACCGAAACGATGACGGAGTTGAGTGGCTTTAATGGAGGAGGAGAGAGAAAGTGAGGAGAATAATGGAGTATTGGATTGAAAGGGAGGAATTTGGAGGATAAGATGTGCGCCATTGCTGGAGAGGTGTGAGTGAGGAAGAAGGTTGGATAAGGCTTGGGTTTTGTGGAGGTTTAAGAATTAAAATACATATCTGGCGGGGTATTCATTTCGTATTTCATCATTTTCATCGTATAAATGTATAATCAGTTGTACATACAACGCAGAGGTGTCAATTCGAGCCACTAGGTCGAGTAAGGTTGGATCATATCAGGTTTAATTTGGGTTTCTGATTGATAAATTATTGTGATTGTAATCTAAATTTACTTTCGAGTCAGATTGGATCGAGTTAGTTTTTAACACCTCTATTTGTGCAATTGCGAGTATAGTTGAGCATTTGAGATAGATTCAAGTGAGCAAAACACAAAATACTCATTTTCTCTTGAATTTTGATGGTTTGAAATCAAAATTTAATCAATACATAGCAAAACTTCTTACAAATCAACAAATAAAAATGCTTTGCAAAATGAATTATATTTCTTGCACCATAAACCTTGTTCTTATTTACTCGTATTTCTTTGTTATTACTTGCTCGTAGTTCTTAATATATTATGAGTTTACCAAAAGCTATTAAATTGCTAGTCAAAATTGAATTTATTACGAGTATATATCATAAGCGTTTAGAAGATATCAAATTTATTAAGATCACAAAATTAATCAAGCGATCACGCAATGCAACTATTGTCTCCATCGACAAAAATGTTTTACAAAACCATAAGTCAACGCACAAGGACTGCATAATGAGAATAATGTAAGCCATATTCATGTTCTTCATCACATCAACAGCAAAACTAAACCTAAGATAACCTCATAAGAATTAGCTTGTTCATGAGAGCTAAAGCACAAAATTATCTCTTCCATGTACATACGATAAAATCTACGAATTACTGTTTACATCTCTTCAATCTTCATACTATTCTGTTGACCCGTATGTAGCCTGAACTATTTGCCAAAAACAACTACTTGTCTCCCTTTGTACTGTCCTTTTTATGAATATCTTTATCCAGCTCTTTGGGTTTTGCCTTCTCAGCAGACCTGAAAGAGGCAAATTAGTAAAATTCATTAAAACTGAAATGCTTAAACACAAGCTTCTGTATTGGTGTAAAGTAACTGAAAAAAAACAGTAACTCCATATAAATGCATCTGGGCAAAGATAATCACTTGTTAATATATTACCAGTACATCGTACAGATATTGGTTTTTTACACCCTATACAAGCCTCAACCCATCACAAGCAACAATATAATTGAATTTTCTCCACATGTCTGATTTCATCTTGTGTGCCTACAATTTAAAGTCCACATAGAAAACCTAAAAATCTCATGCTACAGCTAGTGACTAAGGTAGATCCATCATAAGTGAAGTGGAGAATGAGTGATAGTTAGGGCAAATTCCTCACTTTTATCACACAACCATATGAAGTTGACTAGAGAAGAGGGGGTAGATCGTACATGTTATACAATTTTCATTCCCATATCCTGAAATATACTTTTTTTAATGGCCAAGTCTAGCTCGATATCTTTGACTTGGTGCCCCTGCCTTTTGAAAAAAGTGGAACCAAATTGAATTAAGCTTGATAATTTATGAGGTCTATCTCCACTCCCAGTCTCCCACACCTAATAACCTCAATTTGTAAAAGTAATATAATTCACCACTAGGGATGTCAGTGGAGCAGATCAAGTAGGAGACCTCCCCATCCTCATCCACCCCAATACACACCATCCTCATCCTATATTCACATCTATATATTAAAAAATTATATACTTTTATACTATTTTATAAAAAAAATTATGCAAAATAAAATAGTAAATATAATACTTTGTAATACATTCATATTATAAGCAAAAAAGTGTGTAATATTAACAATGTTTTTTTTAAGAAAATTGTAACCTACATTAATTATGTAGGATTGTGTATTTGGGAAGTGGGGATTAGGTGGGGATGGATATCTAGTGGGGGTGGGCAAGGATGATTTTAGAATTGTACCCGCCGAGGCAGGAATGGGATGAATTTTGGACCCGTTGGTCGTCGCGGGGATGAGATGAAAATTTTAGGTGGAGATGGGGATGAGAAGGCCAACATCCGCCTCGTCCCGCCCCATGGACATCTCATTCACCACCATATGTGAGCAAAGCAATATCAACCTTAATAAAAGACAATGACATAAATGGATTATATTAAATTGTCAAGTACAATCACAAAAACAAATTTCCAATATCATTTAACAAAAAAACAATAAACCAGCCTTAAAGTCCGCCAATGGCCGAAAGAAGTAGTAAATAAATCAAAAATCAATATATATCCACTTAATTCTACATGATAACTAACTAAATAAATCATAAACCCCACACAAAATGAGCCCAATGGGTAACAGAGGAAAGATTATTACAGTATTTTTTTTTAATGATTTCTATCAATATTGGCAGTCATATATAGGGAGAAAAAGTCGGTAATTCTTGTATAAATTTGAAATATGTAGAAAAACAACAACAAAATACAATCCTGTACTTGGTGAATTTAGATAATTGCAGTTTGCGTTTTCCACAAAGGGTGGTCAAACCACATCTTGTAATGCTTGCATGGTGTTTTCAACGGTGGTAGCCACCATAGTAGTAAAACAGCTTAAAAAAATTTATTCTCAAATATGTTAAAGAAAAAATTGAAAGATTAAAACTACAAAAAATTAATTTCTTTCTGAAACACAAAATTAAATTTTTTTTTTTTAATTAGACAAAAATCCTTTAGTTTTCTTGTCTAAATTACCTCTAGAAGCAACCATTTGGAAACAAGAAAATAATCAAGTAAACACATACCAAGAATGGTATAAGATCACAAATCACATTCACAAAATCATAAGCTTAAGTAACAAAATCCAACAACTGCAAATTTACAAGTAGTGGTTCTTGTGTGAATAAATAAGGGCATTTGACTTAATTTGCTATTTTACTTCTTATAGCCTATTTATAGTGCTCCATGACTCCCTCAAATTTGTCAAGCTAAGTGTGCTACAATTGTAGGCTAAGCAGGAGAAAGATTGCTCACAAGTGTTTTCAAAGTATGCTTCGATTACTTGAACAGAGAATATAACTTGAAGATGTTGGCTCATATGTACAAATGATCTAAGGAGCCTATTTATAGTGCTCCATCCTTCTTAAAAGGTTTCTCTATATTCTTCCTAACCTCATCAAATAGAAGGTTCTAGACTACCTTCTAGAGTATTCCCACCTCCAAAGGATCTACATACAAGGAGGTTCTACGCACATGCTAGAATGTACAAGAGAAGCCCTGGACATTCTAAATCATTACACTACTTATGTACATACATAGAAGAACCTGGAAACCTTCTACTATGTACAAGATCTTCTTTGAATATTCTAGAGTCATCCCCTCTAGAACCTCCAAGAGATGTTTGGAACCTTTTAGAACTCTCCCGCATTTTCAGACTCCTTGCTGCCAAGCCCATATTTCGGGACCTCATCTTGGAAAACAGACACTTCCATGATGATCCTTGGCCCAAAATATGGTGGACCCTTGAATTTGAGCCTAAAGCCCATTTGCCCCTCCAAATGGCTCATTATTGTGATACTGTCAAATGGGTGCTCATTAGAAACACAATGCCATAACAAAATAAAGCTCTACAACAAGAAGTGTGTTGTTGGGCACTAATTGCAAGCCCCCTAGCCACGATTATGCCTTATTCCCTAGTGACCTATTTGACGCCCATCCTTGGTGTGAGAGGTGACCCATAACAGTAAACCAACAATCTATACTACCACATGAGATAAAGACCCGACTAAAACCGATTCATTTCATTGGTTAGAATATTTCAACCTAATCAAATCTCCTTGCCTCAAACACAAGATCCCATCCTCTTTTAGCCTCCTCACCAATAGTGCACAAAACTACCTAAGATTTCTCAATACCTATTCTCTAATTTTTGACTCAACGTTAATACTTAATAGAATTTTACACTTAAAAAGAGCACCAATTCAATAATTCCCTTCAGAGTGGTTTCATTTCCTAATTTTTACACAAAGCATACCCTAGATGACTATTTTAAACTCCTCAACAAAGGTTTTTCAATAAAGTTTCCCCTGACTTCTTTGATAATAGCCTATGACCTATATATTACAATTATTCTTCATTAATTGATTATAATTCTCAGTTTTGCTTTCCTCTTAAGCCCACAAGGTTTGGTTTCACATACTGTCACAATTAGCTCAACATCGTAACATTCACCATAGTATTCACAACAACCTGATAAGTAGTAAACTCTCGAGTCAATAGTTTATACTAACACATGGTTTAAAGACCCCACTCAAATTGATCATTTAATTTGTTCAGTGGCTAAAAATAAAATCTAAAGTAGCAAACCTGGATAAATCCTTGAACTTATAAGTTATAATGGAGTACAGGAGTAGCATATTTCAACATAGTCAATCTTCTTTACCTCATATGCAAAAACTCACCCCCTATTAAACTCCTCAACAACAGCACAAAATTGCCTCAAACTTCCTAATTTCTATTCTGTATTCCCTACTATTGAGATTCTCCCTTTAGCCTCACCGAGTTACTGTAACTGCCTCTATTACTTGGACTTGGGAACTCATATCAGATATGTTTACATGTCCAAGAGTCTAACTCAACTTCTCCATGAAAAATCTCCATAATAAGGGTCGAAGTTCCATACCCATGTCAAAATGTCAAGGATCTCATCAAACACGTATACTTCAGGTAATCGAAGAATCCGAATAACATAACCCACTATTTGTAGTTTTGTACTATAATTTAACATCTGGGTGTTGCTTAAAAAAAAACATCAAAAATCATGATTGACCCATAAACAACTTCCTGTTGTACCCTCATGATCAAAACAATAACCCAAATTCACAATCAACCCTCAAAACCCAAAACCCAAATTTCATCGAATAGCAAATAGCAGTCGCACTTCACAAACAATCAACAAAACCCATCAAACAATAAAATCATAAAATGACAATAATGTATTCAAATGTTGCAAAAATAACAAACACCCATAATCAAAATTAAAGAGAGGGAGTAAAAAGGAGATATACTTGGAAGCAGCAGAAGATTCTTCTTCAAGCCAATTACGAATGTGACGAACATTGCGACGGAAAACAGCAGCAGATTGTCTAACGTCGCTTTTGGCAAGAAGAATAACAGCACCAACAGCTGCTACTGTCACTACAAAATTCGTCAACCCCATCTTCCTTTTCTTTCTTTTACCCTCTTTCTCTCTCCTCTAAAGATTGAATTTTTTTTAAAAAAAAAAAAAAAAAATTGTGCGATTTCTTGTTAAGAATCACAAGAACCTAGCTCCTCTCCTCTCTGTATGTTGAGGTCTTTCATTCTTCTCCAAGAAAGGGATTTTAATTTTTTTTTTTTTTTTTTTTTTTTTTTTTGGGACCAAATGGCTGAATTGGGCTTGCATTTTTGTGGGTTTTTCAGTTTTTGCCTATATCAAACCCAAAGTAAAAGTCTTACAAAACTTTTGTCAATTGTTTAAATTTCTAAAAAAAACAAAAAAAACGAAGTACAATTTTTTTTTGGAAAAACCGACTAACAAGTAATTTAACCATCTTGATAAAATAAATTACGCCCCATAGATTATTTAAAAAGTTTAAAATGACAAGAGGACAACTCGTCTATAAAACTTTGTGCAAAGATATTCAAAAGGTTTACTTAGATCATTTGCCGAAAGACTAATCACTTAATTGATGGAGTATATAAATTTGACTTTCATTGATCAATATGTACTTATGAAGGGTAGTGCATTATGCAAAATTGTCTAAGAACCATGAAGGGCATGAACAAGCTCTCATCACTTATGCATTATACGAAGTATAAGACTTCTTAGCTTGACAAACCATATTCCTTTTGGCATATTCAATACGGAGTAAAAAACAAGGAACAAATTTTCTGTAATTTCTTCTTAATTAGCATAAAGTAACTGACTAATTTGACTAGCTGGTATGCAAATAGCCAGAGGGGGACCTTTCACTGGGACCATTCGGAGCCAGGCCCCCGTAAATTATTGTAATTAATTAGTTAATAAACTTAAATAATCTATATATACTTATTAAATATCGGGACATAGTGATTAGTTTTGAGCAAAAGGTAAAATATTTAAATCCTAACCCCTCTACTATTTTTTGCCAAGATCCGCCACTGCAAATAGCAGCTACCCACCACATATTACTTTCTTCTGCATTAGCCTCAAGAGTCTAAAATCCAACTCTGTTACAAAAGGTTTTAAGTTTTTAACTAATGATCTATCGATGAGCACTGTTAGGCACCCGGAATAGTGTAGCTAGGCAATACAAGATTACAAGGTGGTGATTCGATAGACTTTTTTACTATACAACTAGCTCCGGCAAATTAGTATAGAAGATGGACCATTCTTTCACCTTAATTGGAGTATTACCATAAGAGAAAAAGATGATGGAAATAGAGTTGCTAATAGTAATACATTGCTTAAACTAGAACACCTCTTAAATGAGGTTTTGCTAATAGAATAGGACTTTAACTCGATAATTAGCTTTAATTAATTGTGACAATTGTTGATTAGTTTAAATAGCTGGAACCTGGAGGCTTGAGCTATATATGCATGAGCTGCAGTTAATTATGAGTCACCTACTCTATATGAGACTAACCCTCAATAATTCACTTTTCATGCCAGTTTTTTCTAGAATAAAAATAATCTTTTTCAGCTTAATTACTTCGTAATTAATTTATTGTCGCAGTCATATAGGTTACTCAGATTGCAATTAACTTGCTAAATAATCAAGACAAGCTGATTTGATATGTACAAACCATAGCTCTATCTACCATTCGTGTGCTTGTAACCATGCATGAAGGGTTGATTTAACATTTGTGTTGCATTATAAATTGCTATTTTGCCATGCATAATTTATTAACATTCAATTCTAGCTATAAAATCAAAGAGAACAAATTCAAAAAGGAGTTTGAGTTGATTTTCTTGAACATAACAATCCATCTATTACTTATTAGGTTACACCATCTTCAAACAGTTCTAGTCTTCTCCATTTAAAAAACTCCTCTTAGCCCCCCTAAACACAACTAGGCCAACATGCAATCTTACAAATTACTCATCACTACTAACCTTAAACTCTGTAACAACTTAGAAATCCATGGCATGCATAACTTAACAAGGACTACCTATTTCTCCCTAGAAAAGTAAATGGATACTACGATTCGATATATAGGCTTATCACTTCATCAAACTCTAGAATCTAGCTCCATTATAGTACTGAGGTTCATGGGGTGCATGTAGTCTGTGTTGCCACTCAAAATCTGCTCAACGATCAACCTATTCGCCCTCTCTGTTGGGTGAAAGGCATCCCAAAACGCGTATGCATCCCTATTTGGACATAAATTTGACATCACTGAGCAAATTCCTAGTCCATTGTATGGTCCTTGTCCACAACATGCCACCTTTGATGTCACAAACCCTACATAAGAACAAGAAATGTTACTCCTACTTGAGAGGCCTTATATTATATATCTCCCCTGAATTTTTTTAATATATTTGGCGTAATATATATATATTTACCATATGATTGAGGGCTTTCAATGAAATCCATGTGCATTTTAAATGCATTAGCAGCAACAAACACATTCGAGCCAGCTTTGTTGTTAAGTTTACTGATCATATCAACAAGTCGAGGATTGAACAAAGTAGCTGCCCTTTGTGGCTCCTCTGCACAATTTCCATTTCTGCCTCTTTGTGCTATCTCTGATGGTACACACCCTAGTGGTCCAGTCCCCGTTACTAGGACTCTTCGAGCTCCCAAATCGTACAATTTCTGCAATCAAATTAATTCCAAGTAATTAAGCATGTAATTATGTAAACCTATACAAAGCATATGCTTCCATTCTGCATCGAACTTTGTATGTGTGCTTATAGAAGAAATCATCAACCGGTTCGTGTAGGGTAGGCTTGCTAGCTAGCATAGGTATGGAGAAATTAACCAGAATTGAGTGTGAAAAAAAATAGCTAATAAAATTTTTACTTTACAGAGTAACATATAACAAAAATAGTTCATTAAAAACATCACATTAAAGTACTAATTCTTAAAATGGATCTATCAACAACTATAATAATAAAGTCATAAATGTAAACAACAAAAGGTTCAACATGGATGCATAAAATGCCTAGTGGTAACAAAGTCTGTGACCTTAACAAAAGGCATATATTTGGTAATCTTGCTTTAATTTATGTTGCACTTATGTTTTCATGTGACAGCATAGTACTGCAATTTGCAGGTAAATGTAACAAATAAAATTGTGTTACACTAGTTTATATAAGATAAAAATAAGATTAGTTTTCACCTCAAGAATCCTGCTATACTCTTGAATGAGAAAATCAACATAAGCAGGGAGTGTGAACTGGGTAGATCTAACTGAGAAAGGCACCAAGTAGTAGTTGTTAACGAAATCATTGCCTCCGAGGGTGATCAGTACCAGAGCTCGGTTTACTAGCTGTTGAGCTCCGGCTTCTCCGATTAAGGCACTCACTCTTTGTTGGTATTGTCGGAAATAATCTAGCTGCCTGTAGATTCTGATGATGTTCAGCTGAAAAAAAATATTACAGTATCAGTCCTTTTTTTCGAGTACATACTTCAGTCATTGTCTAACAGGAAAATCTAAGGGAATTTTTCGTTATGATCAGATCACTGCAAGTACTTTTCTAACTAGTAAACATGCTACATTATGAGCCAGTAAGAAGTACTGTGATTTTTGTACGGAAGATCTATGCAATTTTCCAATGTACTGTAGTATAATCAAAGTATTGTACATTCATTGAGATGTAGGAAATCTAGGAATTAATGAACTACTTTTATCATACATTATTGTATAGACTATATAATGTAGTACATTCCTGCTGTATTAGAATGACAGGTGAGAAACATGCAGCAAGATTTGGTAGGTTTATTTTGAGTTTCATTTAGCTTAGGTTAGAGAGACTTAAAAGTCTACAAAATGTTCAATAATTGAAGAGCAAAGGCTACAAATATACTAATCCATGCAGTAAGCCAAAAATAGAAAGTTGTCACACTCGAAATTGGACCATGTAAAAGCAAGGCAGTACTTCTAACTTGGATGCTTATTTTCATCATTTTGTACTTACCACATTGTCAGTGAAATTAACCATACATGCTCATATTTACACAAATAAAGCTTTATTTTGTGTCATATAATCCTACCATGTAAAACAATCAGTAGTTTCATATCGCGTTAAGGTCTACTAACAAAGAAATTGCAAAAACAACACGAATGTGAGATAAATTTGGTTGATTCTTACAAACTGAATTCCGGTGTCATTAAGGATTCCAATACCAGCTGAAGCAAAATTAGCTCCAACTAGTAGCCTCTGCCCCGTTAGCTCGGGACTCAAGTATGGCAATGTAGGTTGTGAACCAAGTCTTTCACCTAATCATAAGAAGTAAAAAAAACACACATTAGCCTAACACATAAGACTTAAGCATAACAATATAACATGCAACATAAATATTGTGAAACTTAACTGATGATATCAGGGATGTTAAGTCCATTGGAGAACCTCCCAGTGGCACGATGTGTAGGGTAGTCGATACCATAGGGAGGAGAATCAGCGCGAGCAGTGGTGGCAAGGAAGTTATTGTTACCACTATCGACGAGTGAGTCACCAAACACGAAGAAAGCTCGAGGACCATTCTGACCAACAGCAGAGGAAAACAGGAATGAAAGTAATAATGTAAAAAACAGGAATATAGCTAATGTAGTTTCCATTATTATGTATCTTTAGTATTGACAGAAAATGAGCAGCTTTTTTAACACAAACAAGTACAAGATGAATGAATTGAACTGAAGTTTATGAATAGGAGTATATAAAGGCCTTAAGAAACTAGAAAGTGAGTTTGATGATATTAATTGCAATTTCCCCTCTACTTTCACGGTTGCACCTAAAGATCATAGAAAGTGGACCACCCGAAAATACTGTAATATTTTTAAGGAGGAGTTGACAAGAGGTTTGTAATTGTTTAAACCTTATAATTGTTGCTAATTAAAGGCTTAAATTTTAGGTGTACATGTTTATAAAACATACAATAATAATTTTTCTATCTAATCTAACCCTAGTTCTACCAATGAAATTTTATTGCATGCACGATGGCCTTGATTGTTATTTGCCTCGTTGTAAAGGCTGCTAGGCTTAATGCATGTGTTTATTTGTCAAGAAATTAACTTTATTGTATGCATGATAACTTTGATTTTTCCGGTGTATAAAAAGTGGGAAATGAATAAGATTTGATCTCGAATCTTGGACGACATCACTCATTCACTCTCTTAGACTTTAATCAAGTTATTTAATTAACGTCTGCTAATTAAAATTTGGCATTTAAGTACTACATATTTCTTGTGTAAGTTTTATTGATGATACCTCAATATAATTTAATACATGTCACTATACAAAAAGTTAGCATTTGAAAGATTACTTGTGATGTACAATATTTTGTTATAAAAAGATCAGAGATATTTAGTGGTAATATATTATTATTGAGGTATATCGAATGTATGGATATGATCATGCTATGATGCTCATCATATCTATTGATAAAATGGACGTCATTATTCCAAGCTAAATGTATACTTTGTATTAATATCAAAGAAAAAAAGCACAATAAAATGTCAAATTTATAAATTTATACTTAATAGAAAACACATACTACCTCCGTTCTTAAAAGTTCAACTCACTTACTATTCATATAATCAAAATAAAATAACTTTGATGACCACATGTTATGATTTATACAATCAAAATAAATTAACAAGATTGATCTTATTAGGTTCCTCTAATGATATTAATTACATAGCTGAAGTTATTAATGGTCACAGATGTTCATTAGAGACCGTACAAATGCAAAGTGAGTCAAACTTTCAGGAACGTAGGGAGTACTAAAAGTATTTTCGTTTTTAGGTCCAATTCAATCAAACATGACTAATTAATCATGGCCAACTATTCAACTACCTCCAGCAATATAGTATAGGATTATAGGAAGTTAGCTAGGGACCACACTTTGTTTTTACTTTTTGGATACCATAATAAGAACAGGGATGGTTGTGGTAGGATTGTTAGTAAATCATTGCCTAATTTGGAAAGTTTATTGAATATGTTTTGCTAAAAGAGTAGGACTTTAACTCAAATTTTGGCTTAATAAGTCAAAATAGCTGGAGCTATGAGCTGCAGTTTCTTCTCTTGAAAGGGTTATTGAATTTGGACTTGACCTACTTAATGCCCTTCATTTCAGTTTTGATTTTAAGCCAACTTTGTATTAACGTGGAACCTAATTAATCAACTAACCAAAGAGAAAAAATAAATACTTTTATGGTAAAATTGTATTGTGCATTGTTGTTCTCTACTGAGTAATATTTAGGCCAGCCAGGATTTGTTCTCTTCATCCGAAAAGACTAAAATAAAGTGTATGTACTATTCTAATTTATTAATATTTTTTATTTTTTGATCCAAATCTTTCTAATGCATGCAATAACTCTAGCCTAAAGTTTAAGAAAAAAATATTATAAGGTATGGAGTAAAATCTTGTTGTATTCGTTAGTCTCAAAGAGTAATATGCATTTAACCAAAAAAAAAAAGTAATATGCAAATATCGGTTTTATTTCATAATTATATTTAGTATTCAATAAAAGATACTACTTTCAATTTATTTTACTTGCAACACTTCTTATGTCACATTTGACATTTACTGTTTTTTTTATTACCTATATATATAATTTATAACGATACACTTGCTTTGATCCAACAATAGTATAGTACTCCATATAATTCCTAATCAGTAAAAAACAGATTAGTAGACAAACGGTTTTATTATATAAGGCTTTGATATGATATTTGATCTAGTATGATCATCTAATTAATTAAATGAGGTATAGATCAGAAATTTTTAAGAGAAGTTTTCATTTTCATACAATGTATAAGTTTCATTAAATTCTCAATGTTATTAAAAATGAAGAAAATTTGATCTTTAAATGCATTATTTGACACAAAAGATTTATAGATTCTAACTTCATCAACTTAATTTTAACACTTAAATTAATTTTATTTATTTATTATTATTTATTTATTTATTTTTACAAATAACACTTTCAAAACTTAGAATGCGCCTTTCTCTATGATTAGAAGATGAAGCATGAAATTATAAACATTTTTTTTTTTTGGAGTAATTTTAGTTTTCAATTGGCGGCCAATTAATTACTTACATAATATCTTTTCAAAAAAAATAAAATTACTTACATAATATAAAATTAAAGAAAGATAAAGAATAAAATTAAATCATAGCAATGAATGCACCATGAGATGATGAGAATCTAAGTAAATAGGGTAGGGTTGTTTTTCAGCTACTTCTCTTTAAACACCTCTTACATACTTTGATTATTTCTCACTCATTTGGTTTACTTCCAAACACCTTGCCTTTCTTCATTGATTTAACTTCGTCTTTTTTGCTGGATTATTGTCCTTTACATTACTACAAATTGCTTACTAGAGCATTTAACCTATCTAAGTGGGACTGTGGCTGATATATACAAAATTGGAAGCCTATATTATTATTATTCATATACGTCTTATTATATACTGTATATGTGTGTATATATATAATCTGTAAATCATCACCTTATCAACTTCTAAATATAGTAAATAAAATTTTAAATAATTCTTGGAACCCTTAGCTTGATGGTGCATGCCTTTAAGGCATTGACAATGGATTTTATTTTAAAATTATAAAATAATTTTAAAAAATCCATAAATCTATATTGTTATGGTGAAGATGTAAGAAATTGAGATAGTGAAAGGATGTATAATTGTTGTGTTTTAGCTCACCAATTATATAAACGACAACCCCCAATCAAATGTATGTATTACAATTATTAAAAATAAAAGTACTTTGATAAATTTTTGTACAATAAAGTATCATGATATCTTCTCGTGTGTCTATATAGAGTATATATGTAGCTTGTCCAGGTCCAATATCAACTTCTTGCCGGTTGATTTGAAAACTCGGATCAATACCTCAAGCTCTAAAGGAAAGTTCAATTTAGTTATCTATAAAGTCCCAGCACTTAGCTTGATCAGTACTTCTATAACATTTGAATTTTTAGAAAATGTCGAAATTAGGGGCAAAACTAACCTAAAAATCCATGTATACATAAATGAATTTTGATAAGTTTAGCAATAATCATATGAATTACTCCAAATAGATTTGAGAAGTAAAATTAATTTTGCAAATTTAAAATGTTCCTTATTTTATGTCAACTTCCTATGTCTAATGAACCAGTGATTTCAAAACTCAAGACCACAATTCACGATAGAATGTTTAGTTTACTAACCACCTAAACTCTTCTCATTTTCTTGTAAGAAAATTAAAATAATGGTTATTTTTAAAACTTAATTATGAATATATAGTTGCACAACTGCCAACCAAAAATATCAGCCTCCTTAACTTCCCATTGGTTTTATTCCCACCTTGGTTGAGCTGAGCATGCAATTAAGTAACTACCAAATTATACGTACCTTTGCTTTGTTCAAATAGGAAAAATACGTGATCTATTTATATGGCAATAAGCTACTGTAGTTTAGTATAAAAAACTAACAGATCATCTAAATTATGGTGTACGTATTGCTTCTAACATGTATCAAAAATGTATATGGAATAGTGATCGATTAATTTGACGTTACTCATTGGTGGGCATAGATTTATTTAATGCTCATTGGTTCGTTTAAAAATGTTTAACTCCCATTAGGTCACAATCTAATATCTAAATATTGAATTGAATTAAATTAGATAGACCAATTATACCCCAAACTAAAAAGCTATCATCTATGAAACCAATAAATAAACACAAATTTTTAAAAAAAACCCGGTGTTCATTAATTTAATGAATGGCGGAATTTTCGGACAAGCAACAACTGCCAATTTAGTGGGGGTTGGCACGTGCGTCATAATGATTGCCAAAATAAAGAAATAGAACTTTCTCTCTCCTCGATTTTCTCTCTTCATTCATTCACTATAGCTTTCTCTCTCCTCGTTTTTCTCTCTCTAAAAAGCAATTAACTGGCGATTTCGAGCGTGTTCTCTCTCCTCCATTGTTGATTTTCGAGCTTTTTCTCTCTTTTCTTTCACTTGTGAAGTTGTTATTTGCTGAATTCTGGTTCGTTTACTTATTTTTTTTTGAGATTTTTGTTAGTTTAAATTGTTTTTGTTCTTCGATTTTTAGGTTTTTTGATTTTGATTTTGTTTTCGTTTTTCGTAGTGTTTGTTTCAGCAATGGTGAAGAAGAAGATTACAAAGAAGGTTGTAGATGCTGAAGAAGGTGTGTTTATTTAAATTTTTCAACATTTTTTCAAATTCTCAATTGAATTTTCGCTTATATATGTCGAATTAGTAGTGCATGTTATTTTTTTATAGTTTTCTGTTGATTTTTTATGCATATTATGATAATTGAATTTTAATTTTGAAGTTATTATGTTTAATTTTGCTTTATTTTATTGTTCATTGTGATAATTGGTTCAAAATTTGTTATACATGTGTTGTGGTGTTGTTATATGTGAAACAAATTTTGCATGTTTGTTTTCAGAAGTTTTATTCATTGCTTATTATTCTTCAAATTTTGTATGTTAGGTTTTAGTTAGATTATGAGAATAGTATGCATATCTGCATTGTGTTTGTGTATATGTGTTTGAGTAACAGTAATATGTGCATTGTGCATTGTGTGTGAGTAATAGATATATATGTTATTTATATGCATGACAAAGGTTACTTTATGCTGTTAAAAGGGTCACTTTATGCTGTGAAAAGGGTAACTTTATGTTGTTAAAAGGGTCACGTTTTCATTTAAAAGGGTTACTTGTTGTAGTTTAAAGGGTGACTTTATGCTGTTAAAAGGGTCACTTTATATATTTAAAAGGGTCACTTTATGCTTGTTAAAGGGTTACTTTTTCAGTTAAAAGGGTTACTTGTTGTATTTTTAAGGGTGACTTTATGCAATTAAAAGGATCACTTTATTCATTTAAAAGGGTCACTTTTTGCATTTAAAAGGATTTTTATGCATATATTCTGAATTTTCCCATGAGTAATTTGTGAATTTGTAATTTATGGTTATTCTCTGTATTAATTAGATATAGGTGGTTCAATAGGTGGATATCGTTATAAATCGCCTTCAAGGGGAAAAACAATGGGTAAAGAGCCTGCTAAGGGCAAAACAGTACCTAAAAAGAGCAAGACAGTTCCTGAGAAGGACAAACCAGAGTCTAAAACTGTGAAGGCTAAAATTGTTCCTAAGAAGGCCAAAGCAGAGTCTCAGAAGGTTAAAGAAGCTCCTAAGAAGTCTAAAATTGTATCTAAGAAGGCCAAAACAGTAGCTGATTCTGAATTGCAAGTGGTTTCTGATTCTGATACTGTTGTGTAAGTATACATGTTTTTTGTTTTGCATTTTTTAATTATATATATCATGATTCTGATTCTGATATTGTTTAACTTATTTTTTTTATTATTATTTAGGGAAAAAAGACCCTTGATTGCAAGGTGCAGACCACACACATTGGAATTTATGTTGAGTACTTTTAGTCCTAATAAAAAAAAAAGCTGTTGAAGAAATAGGTTTTGGTGGTTTATTACATCTGAAATTGAAAACTTTGAATCGTCAAATGCTACATTGGCTTGTTGAACACTTTAATGGTGGTAGCTGCATGTTTACTATTGTTGCTGGTAAAGAGTTTGTAGTTACTAAAAATGATATATGCGATGTCTTTGGCTTGCCTATGAGTGAGGTTGCTGTTCCTGAACTTCAGAAGAATCCTGAAGAAGGTAGTGTAGATAAACGTATCATTCAGTCATGGAGACTTGATTATGGTCTTACTGAGAAGCAACCTCTGCATTTGTCAAAAGTGGAGTCTAGGATGGTTGATTTGGATGATGGTGGGGAAGAATTCAAGAGATGTTTTGTGCCTCATGCTATGTCTATCTTCTTAGCTCCTTCTACTAATAGGACTGTTTCATTGAAGTTGCTGAAGGCTGTTGAAGAAGTTGATGAAATCAAAACATTTGATTGGTGTTCATATGTTTTGAAAAAGTTAAAGAAGGCTGTTGTGAAGTATAAGAATGATGAAAATGCTCAAAATGTAAGTGGTTGTTTGCTAGCTTTGCAAATTATGTATTTTCATCGATTAAATTTTCAAGGAGAAAAGGAAAGTAGTACCCTTCCTTTGATTCAACATTGGACTGATGCGAAGATTAAGAAGCGGATCAATTTGGAGATCAAAGCTGGTGATTTTGGGCAGGGACTATTGGATACCCTTACATATCCTGTTTCACATCCTCAAATTAGGGATCCTGTTGTTAAGCAAACTTGTGGTCAGGGGGCTTCTACAAGTGGTAGAAGTAGCCGCATTCTTGCATTTGAGCTTCCGGAAAATGTGATGACTGATGATGAAATTAAAGAAATTTCAACTGATGTAAGTGTTCTTTTTTTTTTATATATATATTTAGTTATTATCTCTTTATATGCACTAAAGTTACCCTTTATGTGCACTAAAGTTACCCTAAATATTCAGTTATAAGGGTTACTTTATGCATTTAAAAGGGTAACTTTATGCATAATAAAGGGTAACTTTATGCATTTAAAAGGGTAACTTTATGCATATATCATGAATTTTCATTTATTTTTTATTTTTATTTGTTACATTTGTATAGTTTCTTATTAATTCATATGTTTGCAGGCTGTTCATGAAACATTTCTTTTGGTTAAAAGAAATATGGATGTATTATTGTTGGTTCAGTCATAGGGTTTTCAAGCCTTGAGTGATATGATTTCTTCTCGCAAAACTGTTTCATTATCCTCTGATGATGCTGTTGCAGTTTCTCAAACTCAACAGCTACTCTCTGATCCTCATTACCTGAAGCTTTTAGATGGTTTAATTGAGGAGTGTAATAAGATGAAGTCTGTTCATGAATTGCTTCGTGATTTTTATGAACCTGAAGGTCATAACAATGAGTTTCCTGGAGATGAACCTGTAACGAATAGGTCTGAGGATGATGTCAATGGTAATGGAAAAAGTGTTGTAATGAATAGGTCTGAGGATGATGTCAATGGTAATGCTGGGCCTTCTGTAGAAAATGCTTCTAGAAGTATCATCAGAGGCAATAAATCTTTGTGCTCACTCGACTGTGGGCCAGTAGGTGTGAATGTGCCTTTTCTTACACTGTTTTTGAGGGCTAATGCTCGGATTTTCAAGAATTTGCCTAAGTTACATTTGGAAATTCTTGATTATTGTTTACTGAAGGATGATTCAATGATGAGGAAGTTAAGTGTCATTTTTTATGATAATTATATTTTTATATGTTTTTTTTTCCTTTATTTTTTTTTAATGCTTATCTTATTTTTTATTGTTGCAGTGAGAACCTTGTTACTTTTGGGATGAATTTTTTAATTCCAAGAGAAGACATGGTGTCCCTGGTAGCTCCACTTAGAATTCGATGGTGCATCATTGATTGCTACTGTCTGTATTTGAATGAGAAGGCATGTTTTGATTCTGGTCCTCGAAAATTCTTCTTTGGTGTGAGGCAAAGTGTAAGTAATTTGATTTTTTATATATATTTAAACACATTTACTTTATATAAATATATAAACAAGTTCTCATACTTTTAATAGTTTGCATTCTTGCATGTTTGTGAAAACATTGGCAAAGGTGGAATTTCACAAGTTGTTAATGATTTGCACGATTTATGGGAAGGTTGGGTGAGCTATGAGAATCCTGAATGTGATATTATGGATGCTGAACTGGTATATTTCATGCTAAATTACTATCAAAACTTTAAAAAAGTTCTGTTTTTGTGTTCCTCTGTCTAAATCAGTGTTTTAATTTTTCTGTTTCAGATCTATTTTCCTGTTCTTGTTGAGAATCACTACATTTTGTTTGTTATTGATCATACAAAAGAGGTGGTATATTATCTTGACAATATTATCTGGCGTGATGATGCTCTTGAATATACCAAAGAATTGTCTTCACACTTGGTATGTTTATGTTGATTCATTGTTATGTTTCTGTTTACTTATTTTTCCATTTAATTTTTTTTTTTGTTTTTATTTTATTCTAAACTTTTATATTTTATGTCAGTGTGATCAAATGGGTGTTTTTCTCGGAAAAAGAAATCATCCAAAGAGTTCTCAGCTACCTTCTTATGGGTTTCAAATTGTTGAGTTGGAATGGAGAAAAGATAAAGTTGACAATTTGGACTGTGGGGTGTTTGTCATGTATCACATGCTCCATTTTGTTGGCGAATCGTTCAAATTAAATGAACTAAAAACAGTAATTATAAATCTATTTTGTCTGTAGTTTTTCCCTTTCTAATGCTTTTATTAATTACATATTGATAAGTTTTTTTTTTTTTTTTTTTCTGTTGTGAGATTATTGGGAGAAAATTTATGCAAGATGAGATCTGTACCACACTGGTGCTCTGTGATTTGAATGAATCTAGGAATGATTTGTTGTCAGAATTAGAGAAGTTCAATGAGAAGAAGAAAGATCCTGCTTATTGCCAGGGAATTGAAATGAGAAGAAAGGATGCAATTGCTGCAAAGAAGAAGAAAGAAAATGAAGAAAGAAAAATGGCAGCTGAAGCAGAAGCAAAGGCAGAGGCAGAAGAAGAGAATCCCAAAGGAAAAAGGGCAAAAAAGAAGACAGACAAGTACATGCACTCCTTCTAAAGGGTGAAATGACTGTTAGTTATTAGTTGATTAGGTCTAGGAGTATTTTTTGAACAATGAAAAAACTTAATGTATGTGCACATACATCAAGTTAAATGATGTAATTAAACTTAGTGTATAGTTTTTGGTTCTTTTGGAATACTAATGTATGTGCATACATTAAGTAATTTGAAAGGTTCTTATGTATGTTTTTATGGGGTCACTTTTGTGCATAAAAAGGGTTACTTTGTAGCATAAAAAGGGTTACTTTTGTGGGTAGAAATAATAAGTTTATACATGATAAGGTATACTTTTGTGGGTAGATGGGGTAACTTTTATTGATAAAAGGGGTAACTTTTATTAACAGAAAGGGTAACTATTACCAAAGAAAAGGTTGATTTAGTGGATAGAAAGGATAACTTTTATGCATGAAAAGGGTTACTTTTATGCATGAAAAGGGTAACTTTTATTGATAAAAGGGGTAACTTTTATCAACAGAGGGTAACTATTACCAAAGAAAAGGTTGATTTAGTGGATAGAAAGGATAACTTTTATGCATGAAAAGGGTCACTTTTATGCATGAAAAGGGTTACTTTTATACGTTAAAAGGGTAACATAAGTTGATGTGTTCCAATAATTAAACATGTGCTAATAAAAGTGTCAATCACATTTTCATTAAACTAGTCATAAAGTAAAAAAACAAAAGAAAAATAGTTTAACAATACAAGGTATATTAATTTCGAAAAAAAAAATGTTCTAAAAAAGATTTTAAAAGAGTCGTAAGTTAGGTGTCTTTGATCCAAATTCTGATTTTGGAGGTGGCAGTGCTGGTTTTCTTTTTCTCTTGCTTTTTTCAAGTCCTCCTTTTTCTCTCTTGCTTCTTCCTTTTGTTACAGCCCTTTTAGGATCAAGTATTATTGGTACACTTGTGCTTGTACTCGATGCTGAAGAAACGTCAGTATTGCTTTGAGTGTTGTCTGCCACATCAGGAATGTTAGAAGCAGCTTCTGCACTTTCTTTCTGAGCAGCACTAGCAAGTAAGTCTTCCACCATTTTAAGACTGTTTCTGAAGCTTTCTTCCACAAATGCTATTGTCTCTTCATTTTCTTGACTTTTTAAGATTAGACTGTAGTATTTCCTCATACTTGTTTGCCTCCATGGAATATATTGCTGTTTAGGATCCTGATTCTTCAACCTATCCCATGCCTCTGTTTTTGCAAACTTAGTCCATCTTTTTGAAACATACGTGTCTGGTATTCTTGTTACTGAATGCAAATGTAGAATTCTGATGCAATGATAACATAACCATCCAGATGCTTCAAAATTTTTGCAAGTACACCATACAGTCTGGCTCTCATGTATATAGTTTACTTGATGTGCAGACCATGGCTTGTCTTCTAGTGTTACTTGATAAAGTAGGCATTCTTCATTACTGCCTAACATCTGAACAGTTGTTGCCATAGAGTATCCAAACTCCTCTTCAAAATCTCTAAAGAGTGATAAAGTGAAAACCTGTACATCAAAATCATGTAGCTTCATTTAAATTGCTATATATTAGGTGTAATTTATGTACTTGTCAGTTAACTTTTTACCTGTGCAGCATGCTTTAGCATTCCAGACAGAGGCAATGAAGTGAATGCTATTGACTTGCTACAGGTAAACTCATCATATTTCTCTGTGCTTCTCCAACGATTGGTTGTCTTCTTAAATATGGTATAAAATTCTGTCAAAGTAGTTGCTTTACTTGCTCTGAATCCTATAGCATGATTAGTGCTTTCACTCCTTTGTGACGATAAGATCCCTGCTGAAAAGAAATCTCTACTAAGGGCAGGACACCATTTGTCTTTCAACTCATACACTCTTTTGTACCAAGAGTGTTCTGTCAACTCATATTTCTGCAACATTGCCTGCCACTTTGCTTCGAATTCTTGTTCTGTCACACACATCTTTAAGCACTGGTTGAATGCAAATTTGAATTCTTTGTCTTTTTAAGAGCTCCAAATCTGGTTATGGCATTTTGCTCCAAATGCCATATACAAAGTCTATGCCTTGTATTAGGAATCACCTGCATTGAAAATAAAGGGGTCACTTTATGCTGTTAAAAGGGTTACTTTATGCACTAAAAAGGGTAACGTTATGCAGCTAAAAGGGTAACTTTATGTGAAAAAGGAAAACTTTATTGTCAGAGCTCAAATCTGTAAGATGTCAATATAAATCTTTTACCTCCAGAATTGCATTTGCCATTGCTTGGTCTTGGTCAGTGAATATTGAAGTTGGTTTTATATCCTCCATAGCTTTGAAGAAGGTTTGTAGTAACCACACAAATGAATCTGTCGTTTCATCCCCAATAAAAGCACATGCAAACATACAATTATGCCAGTGGTTATTTATGCCAACAAATGGAGCACATATAAGATTATATCTGTTGGTTCTGTATGTTGTATCAAAGACAAGAACATCTCCATATATCCTATAGTCTTCTAGAATCATTGAATCTCTTCAAAAGATATTGCAAATTCTTCCTTCTTTGTCAAACTTCACTCTAAAAAAGAAGTTTGGATCCTCTCATTGTTCCTGACTTAAAATGTTCACTAAAGTTTGAGCATCTCCAACCTTAATTTGTTCCATTCTTAACCTTGAGCAGAAATTCAGGTGATCTACAACACTATGGCCTACATTCTGTTCTCCTCCAGCCTCTGTAACCATGTAATTGTAAGTGTCCATTGTAGTTAGACCTGAAGATTTCATTGTTTTGATTGCTTCAGCTTTTTCCTGTCATTTTTCTTTCATAACGATGCAAATAATGCCACTGTGGCTTTGTTAGCTCGTGGTTATGCTGAATAACATGAGCCACTACCTCAAACTGTCCTTCTTTATTCACTTTTGCTCTTATGCATGCCTTGCAATTCGATCTTGTAATGGCTACTTGTCTTGGCTTTCTTGTTTTTACATTTACATCCTCTTCATCAACCATTTCAACTAACTTTGTTTTCTTCTGACCTGAATGTCTCTTTCCCTTAGCAGAACACACATAGTTTTTCTCAGTTACTATTTTTGTGTGTTGTTTGAATCTAGTTGTATGTTTTCTTATTGAAAACCCCAGTATAGCAGCATGTTTTTCATACAATTCCAAAATTTCTTCAAAAGTTTCTCTTACCACACCAACAAATGATCCTCTAAGATCTAAACCAGAAGCATCAATTGGATTTGTATCTGTTATTTAATACAAACAAATCAGATAATAACCACAGGCAGCATAAAAAAAGGGTAACATTCGTTTGAAAATAGGGTAACTTTTATGCATGAAAAAGGTAACATTTAGGCATTCAAAGGGTTACTTTTTGCATACAATCTGAATTTTCAGCATACAATCTGAGTGTAACATTTGTGCATAAATAGGGTCACTTTTAAGCATGAAAAGGGTAACATTTAGGCATTCAAAGGGTTACTTTTTACATGCAATCTCAAAAGTTCTGCATTCAATCTGAGGGTAACATTTAGGCATAAGTACGGTCACGTTTATGCATGAAAAGGGTAACAATTATGTATTCAAAGGGTTACTTTTTGCATACAATCTCAAAAATTTATAGAAATTACCTTCAGTTGCATTTGATTTGGTTGTTTGTTCTAAATTTGAATCAATTGATTTATCAGGAACCACTTGATTTTCTGCATTGTGAATTTCGTCTTCTGCATTCTCAATTGCTTCATCTGCATTATCAATTGCTTCATCTGCATTGTCTGGATTGTTGAATATTGGTACGAATTCATCTCCAAAACAATTAGTTTCTTCTTCTTCTATAATCGATCGATTTAAATCGATTTCAAATTCAGTCTCAATTTGCCTCTGTTTTTGTAGCAATTCATGAATGAGATTGCTGCAATTTGTTGTATCGAAAGTCGAATTCTCCATTGATGATCGATTTCTGCAATTTGTAAGTTTTCTAACCTTTTTTCTCCTCGATTGATGATCGTTTTCTGCAATTTTTGCGATTTCTCACTTTCTCTCTCCTCAATGGATGATCGAGAGCTGCGTTTTCTCACTTTCTCTCTCCTCCATTGTTGTTCTGCTTTTTTTTTATTTTTAGGTATGAAATTCCGCGATTTAAAAAAAAACAGTAAATGGGTTGCACGTGCGAAAAACCCGATGTACAGTAAAAATACTGTACACCAGGTACATGCAAATGGGATTGTAAAATAAATGACTAAACATCAATTGATTTTGCATTAGAAACGAATCTAACACCCATATGAGACTCGAACTAAGATACGTATCTAATCTGTACATCTAATTCAACAACTCTATTTTATACGAATATACGATGTCTTAATAGTATAGTTGAGAAAATCGTTGAAATTGAAAAAGTAATTAGTTAATTATATGTGGAAATTAAAATAATTAAATTATTTAAAACAAATCGTCACACAAGTCTATAAATGTTATTGAAATCTATATACTACGTATCTTAATAATTAGTTGGATTTTTATCTCATGCATACTATATATGTTTGACATCACATTTGGAGCACCTCAAATGATAAGGTTCAAAATAAATTATTACAGACTACTCAAATAATTGTTAGAAGGAATTGATTGATCTTCTGTATAAAGTTCAAGGTGATAATATAAAAAGGAATTAAATCAAGAAGTTACTTTGGGTACTATTTTTCAAGATAAGGTGTTATAAATTTTATATTTAATTAGTTATCTAAATCATCTTTATTTTTAAATATAAAATAATATTCCATAATAGTTTCTTCAAACATATGACCTAGCTTAGTAATATTAGCACTTGGTCAATTTCCTCGACTAACAGAATCAAAGCAAAGTTATCAGTGACATCAACCCAATTAGAAATGTAATGAAATTCCAGCGCATTAATTTCACTTTATTGGTTCGTTTTTGTCTATTTTTCAAACTTCCAAATATCTATCATTGTCAAGCATAGCCGCAGGGTAATGGTGATCCCTGATTCAGCGTGACCCAATTTTGCGGATTTGGGTATAATATTTCATGATAAAGCTTGTCTTGACTCGAATTTTGAGCACCTCTACTACAAGCATATCAATTCATTTATTCATACAATTAATAAGTTAGTCATATAATGTTTTTTTTTTTTTTTTAAAAAAAAAAAGTTCAATTGTATCAAACAAAATCTAAATGTAAAAACGTTGTTAACCTTAAAAAATTTCTCTCACTACTCGTTTGAATAATCTTTTTGTTACCTAGACCATGAATATGACTAATGAAAGTTTTTTAATTAGCTCAATTCATACATGCATGCCACCACAAACGATTGATAATTACTGTTAGTTGAAACGAACACTACAAAAGGGGGGTGAATTGTAGTTGAGTTCCTAGTGACTACTTTTGCAAAATATAAAACAGAATATAAAGGAACTTTGCAATGCACACAGGATTTTACGAGGAAACCTTCCAGGGCCCAGATAAAAACCAATCCACTATAATAGGGCAAACACTAAGCTACAAACCTATTATATGACAGACCTTTACTCACAAGTTCCAGATTAAACCTGCTATACAGTAGGACCCTATCCTACCCAACTCAAGTTTCAAACTTGAATTCACTCGCACTATCACAGTACTACCTCACAACTTTTACACTCAAAGCTATCTTACCTGTATGTAATATAAATGTCATACACATACACACACCCAATAACCCAACCAATTACAGAAAATATAACATCTAGAATATGTTAAGCAAGCAATGCACGAAACCCTAAAACAACTATGACAAGATTAAAAGCTTGGCAAACTTACACAAATTAAGCTCAGAGATTTTTCACGCAAAACTCACACAAAAAACTTATGAAAATGTGATCTCTACTATTTATACAAAATTAACTCATATAGCAAGTAGGGTTTTTCAAAAGATAATTAAGTTAATTTAACTAAATCACAAAATAAAGTTTTATGTAAATCTTTTAAGAGAAAATCTTTTCGGAAAATAAGATAAGATAAGTTATAGCAAAAAGAATAATATATTTTGTTAAAACCAGATTTTAAGAAATAAATTATCTCGAAAATCTTTTCTTAAAATCTATCTTTTATCTTTTTCCGTTTAATTAAATTTGCCAATTATCTTGTCATGCTTCTAATAAGTTTCGTGCATATTTACTTAACATATTTAACAATAAATCTAGAAGATAAAATCTTAACTAAATTGATATTTTTGTGCCGCGTTTCTGTAATATTGAATTACTTGGGCTTCACGCAGACCATGACCAAGTTCCTGCTGTCACTCTTGCTCCAGTCTTCAACTGGAACTTTGCAGACTAAGTTCCTTCCAGAACTTACTGTCTTCAGCTTGTATCCTCCAAGTTCCTGTTAGGGAACATTCCTGTTAAGGAACTCAGTTCTTGTTAGAGAACTCTTCTTCTACATTGTTTGACTTTTCTTCAAAGGTCTTTTCATGTCTTCTTAGCTTAAGTTACTCTTCCACCTCCAAGGTCAACTTCACCTGTACTAATCAAACACTTATAAACCTTTATGAGTTGAGTTTGCTTTAGTTTATGTTCATCATCATCAAAACCTTTAAGCTTCAACAATTACAGTGAAAGAAGATAATAATTAGTGCAAAACAAACTCTTATTGTTAAGAGAATTAAAAAATAATAATTCATGTAGCCTCCACTAGGGGTGTTCATAAATCGGTCAGGACCGAAAAAATGGACCGGACCACCCCGGAACGAACCCGGACCGGACCGAATTAATCGGTCCGGTCTTCGGGAATTCGGTCCGGTCTTCGGGTCTTAAAATTCATTTTTCTGGTCTTCTGTCCATTCCTGTCCAAAACCCTATAGAAACCGGTTTTGGACTGGACCGATTTTTTTATTAAAAATATGTGTGAAACCTTAAATAATGGTTAAAATTATCCTTAATAAGCTTAGTAAACTTTAACTTTATAAGTTTTTTTGCACTAAACATACAAAAAAATACGTAAAAATGACGTTACAATATAGTTTTTCCAATACTTTTTTTGTGTTTTCCTTAACTCTATTAAAAATTTAGTATTCTTTTTAAAAAAATCTTAAATCGGTCCAAAGCGGTCCGGTCCGGGTTTTGGACCGAATCTTTCGGTCCGGTCCGGGTTCGGTCCTAACTTAATCGGTCCGGTCTTCGGTTCTTAACATTCTAATTTTCGGTCTTCGGTCCAATCCAGTCCGGTCCGGTCCGGTCTTGGACCGATGAACAGCCCTAGCCTCCACAATTGACAATAATTAAGGTAAAATAAAAAAGTAATAATTTTTTTTAAAAAAGCAACTACTACTCATTGTTAAGAGAAATAAAAAAAGTAATAATTCATGAAGCATAGAAATCAAAAAGTAATTAGTACAAAACAAACTCCATCATATTTTAAAAAATTTGAAATTCGCTAGAAGGAGGGGTCGAACCTCCGACCTTGTGGTTAACAGCCACACGCTCTAACCAACTGAGCTATTCCAGCTTCTTGAATGAATTAATCTTAAAATAATAAATAAAAATTTCAAAACCTGAATCAAATATCTTTGTCTTCCACAACTCAACCAAGCAGCAGTTTCAGCAGCAACAACACAACACATCTAAAACCCTAATACATATAACCTTCAAACACCACCTCCATTTTCTCTCTCCTCCATTTTTACAACCCTTCATTCATCACCATTTTTACCACATTTTCTCTCTCCTCCTCATTTGGATCCTTACCTTATCGTAGAAGCTTCCTTATTCTTCTTCAATGGCGGACTCTGTTGAGCGGCTGAGTTTACTCGCCGAGTCCGTCACTACTTCTTCTACTGATCTTCGTGTTCGCCTCTTTCGCTATGATATTCCCGATGTTCTCAGAAATTCTGGTCCGATTTTATCTCCATTTTAATGCTTTTTTTCGCTATTTTTGTTAAACTAATGTGTTTTTTGTAAAGGAATTGTTTGTTTGAATGTAGGATTGAACATTTATGTGTATTGATGATTAAATGAAGTTTTGAGATTGATTTCAATTTTGTTTTTCGATTTTCGGAACGATTTAAGTGTAATTATACTTAATTGAGCTAGATTAGAGCAACTGGAAATTCAAGTGAGGTTTTAAGAGTAGAATTATGTTGGGAGATGAGGAATAATGTAGATTTTACCTATTTTGGAATAGCAATTTTTCGATTTCGGTTGATGATATAATGATGGAGCTTAGAAATGGTAATGCTGTATGGACGCTCATATGAATAAGGTGAAATGAATAGTTTGCCGAATCGGTTGTGTGCTTGCACCACGGATTTAATGAATCGAGTTTCTTAAGCGGAGTGTCAGTTTAGGTGTTTGGTGCTTAATGTGGAGCGAGTATGTACCTGAGGTTGGGAGGTGATTCTTTGTTTGGTTAGACTGATTCTCTGCATTTTTGGTCACGAGGAGGCATACTAGATCACTTCCAGAATTTTCATAGGTAAAATAAGTGAAATTAAAATCAGCTACATAGAGTTTATTACATCGGAATTTAGGCTAATGATGTATATCCTCTTGTGGGACTCTGTGGATGGACTTTTGAAATATACAATCAGTTCAATAGAGAAATTTACTTGTGAACTGAACGCAATAAAAAATTTCACTTCTGTTTTTATGAAGAATTGTTAGGGCTTAGGGGGCATGTGCAAACTGAAAAAGGGTGTGGTATATCTATCCTTAATGTAAAGGAACATACACTATTGACTGAGAATATTTATGTTATGTTGGACGACAAGTCAAGTTGCAACTATGTTTAGTCAAAAGGGGTGTGTATCATTCCTACAAGTTGAAGTTAGGCATTGTTATGTTCACCTTCTATCGGCTTATTTCAGAAAAATACGTCCAAATGAGGGTTAATAAGTTCTAATAAGATAATATAAATTATGTTAATAAAGGTTACCCAAGTTCAGTTTACAACTAAAATAAGTTCTAATAAGTTTGAATAAGCTCAAATGACATAGCCTTAGTTATTAAACTTTTTTTTTTGGAAGTTGGGAGACTTAAGATAGCAAGATTTTGTTGTGCAAACATCTTGTTAAGTTGTAAAATTACATGCTGTAGTAGATATCAAATTTCACGTACTTTTTATACAATCTTTTCTTCAGGAGAGTAAATGCATCAAATGTGCTTGAGGTTTGTTGAATTATGTAAATTACTTTTTTCATTAGGGTAGATAATTTGCTCATGGCCGTAATTTTGATTTCATTTTATTCCAACACTGACAATAAATCTAGCCAGTCTTTTTTATCACAGTTTAGTTCTTGTCTTTTTAATTAGATGTCAATATTTGTTTTTGTATCACATAAATCTTTCATCTAATTTCTTGCTCTTATCTAAACAAAGGTCAACATTTCACCTGATCTTAGTATAGCTTGATTGATTCTAGCTTAGTTGAACACCATTGTCTCAATTGATTGATATTTAAACATTGCAGATATGTCAAGTGAGGTTGCTGTTGTCCTTGTGGATATTATCTTTAAAACTTTGTTCATTTATGATGATCTTCGATCGAGGAAGGCTGTCGATGATGTTGTTTTAAAGGCGTTGAGTGAGGTTGGGTTCATTAAAGCTTTTGCAGCTAGCCTTGTTCAGGTTATGGAGAGGCTGCAAAAGTCTCGTTCTTATGTTGGATCCTACAGGCTTATAAAGTGGTCCTGTTTTCTTTTAAGTAGCAGTAAATTTCCCTCTATCTCAAAGAATGCTATGTCCAGAGTAATTGCTGCACAGGCATCACTGTTTCATCTTGTTATGAAAGGATCTTTTCGTGAGATAAGGGCTTCTAAACGATCATTTTTTAGCCTATTGTCTAAGGTTGAATCCCATTATCCCATAATTGCAATTTGCTAGAATCCTTCCATTTCATTTTAATTTACAATTCTGACTTTGGAGCTGGTACTAAATATTGTCGTTATGTGTATAATGTCATTAGTCCCAGGATATCTACAAAGCCTATATTGATGAGTTGAAAGATGCGAAAATACCATACAAAGAATGTCCTGATATTGTTTGGTTGTTGATAGAATATTCAAGAAAGAATCCTTCGTTTGGACAATACAAGGTGAGACTATTCTCCGTTATTTTGTCATATTGGCAGCTGTTCTCTTGAGATAGAGTTCTAAAGTAACTTTCCATTGTGCAGCCAATATTCCTCGATTTATATGTGAAAGCTATTCTTAGTTCAAGAGAGAAACCTGCAAAGGGACTTAGTGAGGCTTTTTCTCCACTTTTTTTGTCCCTAACGCATGAAGAATTCGAAAATGTTGTTGTTCCTTCATCTGTCAAAATGTTGAAACGCAATCCCGAGATAGCTCTGGAATCAGTTGAGGTTCTCTTGAGATCAGTGAGCATTGACTTAAGTAAATATTCGATTGAATTCCTCTCAGTGGTTTTACCACAAGCTCGCCATGTCGATGAAGGAAGGAGGCGTGGTGCTTTGGCAATTATGCAGTGTTTGAGTAAAAAATCCAGTAATCCAGATGTTATTGATTTGATTTTTAAAGCCATTAAATCTGTAATTGGAGGTATGATGTCAACGTTTATGAAGCTCTATAATGACGGATTGCTGTTACTGGCTGAAAGTTGAAGTGTTGCTTAAGTATCTTGTGGTATTAGTGTTCTATGAAACTTTAATTGGTACTTTATTTTTCATCAACAGGCTCAGAGGGAAGACTCCAATTTCCTTACCAAAGGGTTGGGATGTTCAATGCCCTGCAGGAATTGTCCAATGCTCCTGGAGGAAAATTGTTGAACGATTTGTCATCTTCATTATGCAGCTTTCTCTTGTCTTGTTACAAGGATGAAGGTGATTAATATTTTTACAAACTGTGATATTCCTACATACATGCATAACGTATACTCGTATGTTTTTCTTGTAAACTTCGTGTGACTGATTTGTTTTCCAAATATGCAGGAAACGAAGAAGCAAAGCTTGCTATCTTGTCAGCATTGGCCTCTTGGCTAGCGCGAGGGGCAGATTCTATCCAACCAGCTACAGTTTCTTTTTTGAATTCGGGATTGAAAGAGAAGGAAGGTCTTAGAAGAGGTCATCTCAGATGCCTAAGGATTATATGCAACAATGCTGATGTCACTATACAGGTAATTATTGTATTCTGTGGCTATTTTATTTTTCGGCCACAGCTCTTTCTGAGTGTTACTTTTGCTGCTGATGTTACTATGTAGGTTTCATCTTTGCTGGGACCTCTTATCCAAATAGTAAAAACAGGTTATACGAAATCAGTTCAGCGTCTGGATAGCATCTATGCGTTGCTGTTGGTTGCAAAGATTGTAGCTGTTGATATGAAAGCAGGTAGCCTTTAAATTGTAACTAATATGAGTAATAATATCTGTTAGTGGGCTCTATCATCTTCTAGTGATGTATTTTTTTTATTTTTTATTTTTTTATTTTATAAATATGTCCTCTTAAAGGTTCTTTTTGAATCTGTATTCCAGAGGAGGCTGTTGCAAAAGAGAAGATCTGGTCTTTAGTTGCTCAAAATGAGCCATCATTGGTTCCTCTTTCCATGGTATTGTTTATTTGTACTTGTATGAATTATTCCTGTTTTCTGGTGGTAATGATATTACATTGATTTGTGACTGTTAAAACACTCTGCCTCGGTTTCTTTGTGGTCTCTCTCCCTTCTGTTTTTATCTGTGCTCACTTACAAAACTAATTTTATTACTATTAATCTCTGTGGGAAACCTGCTAGTGAAATAAATTGTGAACAAATGTGGTATTTGAGTTGTGGTCAACCGTTTGGCTTCATGTTTCACCATATATATATGAAATGCTGTTTATTTTTTTAAAACAATTTGTTCGTTCAGTCAACTGTAAAGTCCTTTTTAGTTTTAAATCATCAACAATTACTGTACCTATATGAGGATGTAACCATACAGAAAGCAACCATCTTTATTGAAAAGGCCAAGATGCTCTGTCTCATCTGTACCCCATCCTTTGCTTGAGTTAGAGAGGGAGAGGGACAGGGACAGAGCATAATTTGGTGTCTCAGTATTACATGCAACTTTGCTGATAGCAGGTTGGTTGCATGATTCAGCTTCTACCTTTCTGCATCTTTGAACTATTATGTATCTTCTTTGTTTGTTATAAGCTAATAGCTATTATGACAATCATTAAACCTTTTCCATTTGTTGTCTGTTTTGTTTAGGTCCCGAAGCTATCAGGTGAAGATTGTCTGGCTTGTGTTGATCTCCTTCATGTGATGATGATAGACCATACAAAAAGGTTATTTCTGGGCTAACCTCTGTGGTGTCTTTTGTCTTTATTTTATAATACTTTCAATACCTTTCCTTTAGGCTTAAACTGCTGCCCATAATGGCCATTTATATTTTTATGTAGTAATGGGAATTGATTCCTTTGTTGTTGTACAGGACGTTAGAGTCTTTCTCTGTTCAGGCATTGTTTCAGGTAAGCTAGTCAGGTTGCTGGTTGTGTGTTATTGTTCATATAATTGTTGTTATTAATGCAAGTCTTTTACAGTTATTGTTCCATCTTTTGTGCCATCCATCATGGCAAATTCGCAAAGCTGCCTATATAAGCACCAAAAGAATTATTGAAGCAGTTCCCCAGACAGCAGACACACTTTTGAAAGAATTTGCCATTTTTCTTTCAACTGTAGTAGAAGCTCGTCTCTTACATACAAGGTATATGTTTTACCATGGGCCAGTACTGTCTATAATTACGCTGTTATCTCTTTTACCACTTCATTTATTTTAATATCAAAATTGTTGTTTTTCTGCAAGACTTTAGAATGTAAAAGAATTGTACCATGTTGCAAACAATCTAAGTCTTCTACCTCAGTCACTTATACTAGAAGAAAGGGGAATGGTAGTGGAGGAAATATTCTCCTGAGTTGTAAGAGGAGTTATTTTGTAATTGTGATAGAAGTTAGTTAGAGTGTTGGAGTAGAGAGCAGATAAGGAAATGTTGAGGTTAATCAGTTGGGGTTGACAGCATACCGAGGGGTACTGAGAAATGTTGGGAGAATTATTACTTGGGAAAGCTCCAACATTATTTCTTACTAGTCTTCCCTAATCCAATCTTTGATTTTATCATTGATTTTTCAAATCCTTCACCCTAATTTCCTAAAATATTCTGTCTAGTGTGGAAATAGCCAAGGATCATCCTGATTCCAAGCACATACTGTAAGCTATCCAATTGAATTTTTTGTTTCTTAAAAAGGTTTCTTCTTAAACAGCATAAACTACTCAGATCTCATTTTAGAAAATCTCTTGCTCTTTGTGCTCCATTACTACTTATACCACATTTTGGAGGTCATATCAAAATACCATTTCATGCTAAGCAGTTATTAAAAGAAATATCTCAACTTTTAAGAGTTCTGGCTTTCAATTGTTCTGATTGAATCTGGAAATCGGAAAGAAAATATGAAATTGGGTGCTTTTTGTGCTTATAGTAAAGAGCAATTATTATGTTGGTCAGGTTTTTGTTAATCAAACTTAACTGAAGTTTACTATACTCCTCCCTTTGTGAACCTTGAGATTTCTTTTGGACTAAAAGGTTGAAGAGATTGAGCGATCCTTTGCCATTAAGAAACCACACAGTATATATAGTTTCTGAGGTTTTGGTTAACCAAAAAGTTACTGGAGTTCTCCCTGTGATAACCTCAAGATCTGTTTTGCAATGAAAGCTTGAAGAGATAAAGGATTCCTTTGTCAGTAAGAAACCACACAATATAAGTTTGTAGTCTATCAGGAAAAGAAAATTAATAATGGTTGCCTTTCTAGTCTGTGCACTGCCCTTATTTTCGAGGTATTGTTTTTGCAGTCTTGAAAAATTCAAGAGGTGTAAAGACATAATCTTTCGGGGGGGGGGGGGGGGGCGCTGGTTGGGTGGGTTGGGGATGGGCTAGATGGGAACCTCATCTTGTGGGGCGAGATTAGGAGTCTGTGTTTGTTGAGGAGGGTGGTTTTTTTTTTTTTTTTTTTTTAAATATTTGGTGTCCAAGTATTTTCCTTGATGCCTAGTAGCTATCCCTAGGGTGTCTATTACTTGTCTACCCATTTTCTTTTTGGCCCTTGGTCATTAAAGACAGGTCTTCAAAGGAAAGGCTGGCAGCCTTTGTTGGTACACATGCCTTATGTTTAGATCTATGAAAACTTACTTCTTATTAGGAGAGTGCAAGTTCTTTGTTCTTGCAATATGTCTATTGTGTTAGCTTCATGCTGAACAAAGTAGTTGCAATTATGGGAGATATTTACTAAATTATTTATTTTGGAACACTTCCCATTAAACTACCACTTTTTAGGGGGTTAAAGAGAGTAAATCTTAATGCCATTTAGCTTGCATGGCTATCAATTGGTTTGATGCTGTAGTTGTTTGGAAAAGAAAGAGATTTTAGTGGTTGATATTTAGTAAGTCATGGTGGAATATGATTATTTTTATTATTTCTTTATATTACGATATGTGGATTTGGGGTGAATTGGCAAGCTCAGCCTATTTTTTGTCTCTTTGACTGACATTGATTGTGATTAGTCTGTTCCTTAGTTTTGTAAAATTACTTTTGTAACTGTGAAGCTTCCATGAGATTTAGGGGTTTGTTATAATTTACCTTATGTCCCTGCTGTTTTTGATATAGAAAGAAATTATAAGCAAGTTCATGTGGCAATAGGGTAATTAATTTGTTGTTTTGTAGCGACACAGAAAATGCAGTGGAAGCCTCTGTTTCTTTCCTTCCATCTGTAGAGGTAATGGTGAAGGCCCTGGTAAATATATCTTCTACAGCTGTTTCGGTTGCTCCAGAGACATGCGGTCGTGTCATATTTTGCTCACATCATCCGGCTTTACTTGGCACCGGAAAGAGAGATGGAATTTGGCAGGTAAATTTATTTGCTCAACTGGCTACCTTTTTCATAAATTACTCTGTAATCGTTGATGAATTTTGTTTGAGTTTCTGGCTAAGATGTGTTCCCCGGTAAGAATATCTTGCATATAAGGCAGTGAAATTGTTACCTGACCTGTTGTCTGTGCCATTTGACTGAAAATTTTGTGGCCTGAGTTTCTACATTGTTTCATGCTGATTGGTGTCACTGTTAATATGTTTTCTAGATGTTTGATCACTTTGTCTTACCTATTTTCTCATCCCTGCTTACTACACATGTTTTTTCTTTGTTAAAAAAGGTGTTAGTTCCTTGTAGTTTCGTGAATGTTTGTGTCTTTTAACTTCTGCATCACCATATTTCACTCTCAAATATGAGCAGTCCTGGTGAATTAAGCTCCTGATGATTTTGTGGTTAATTTTTGTGCCTTATCATTCTCTTTTTTGATAAGTTATTGCAAAATTTAGCTACAGATGTAATTCTTTATGGTTTAAGATTTTGATGCTTATGAGCTTGTTTTTTGCTGCTCGTTTTATGTTATTGTGGTAACAGTTCTATCAGATTCTTTTTTCTTTTTAATCATGCCTGTAATATTCAATAATTTGCTTTTATTTTTTCCAGAGAATATCAACATGCTTGCGGACACAGGGTTTTGATGCTCTGAGCATTATTGCTGGAGAGATCAAAAGCATTTGTGAGGTTATTTATCTATCCTTATCTATGATGACTTTAGAGTTGTACACTTATACTCTTCATATCTTTTCAAGTCACTGATCTGTGCAATATTAAATTTCAGATGACTATGGTCTGACATACCTTAGCATACTCAGTGTGATGTGAATTTATTTGTGTTCCCAGTCCTTAATTTTTTTTTTTGTTTAAAATAGGTAAATCAGTCCTTAGTTTAGATTCATTATTCTGATATTTCATTCTCAGCCTGTAAAAATAAAATAAAATTCCTTCCAAGTGAAATGCCGGCAAGTGTCTGATTGGCCTACTTTGTGGGTAAAATACAATCTGCTTTCGCACTACTTATGTCATGAATGTTCATCTTCTCTATCTGAAGCTCTGAACATTCAGAGAGGCTGCCTGACTTGCTTCTTTCTGGGTTCTCACTGTTGTTTTATTATCTGAGGACATTTATCGGCCGCGCTCTTGTTTTTTCATATCTTTTGATATTGTTGTTTATTACAGGACCTTGTAGGAACAACAGGATTGATGAGTAGAAATCTTCTTGAACAACAGGGAGCTATTCATTCCTTGTGTACACTGATGACTATAGCTCCAAGTGATACATATTTGGAATTTGAAAAGGTGAAGCCCAAGATGTTAGATTATAGAGTTTTAAGACTAATCCTCTGTTTCTCTGTGCTGATCGTCTGTGTACTGTATTGCTTTACAGCACTGTAGCAGTCTGCCTGACCGCTATACACATGATGCTCTTTCTCCAAATGACATTAAGGTAAAATTCTATTTCGCTCACCGATTTCATTTATGTTCCACTGCAGTGATTCTTCGCTATTGGTTTGGCTCTATTTGAATCTTGATATTATCAGTAGGGGAAGTTGATTGTTCGCCTTTATTTTGTTTTTGATGGATATTTGACTTGTATAGCACATCTAAATATGTTTACTTAATTATATTCTTTATTCCCCTAGAGAAACACACTGGATTTTCCATACCTTGTGTCATACTTGCTGTGAGTATGACTCAGTTTTGGTAGTTTTATAACTACATTTTTCTATGGAATATAATGCAAAATATATCTGAGATTACATGGAGATATGTAGTTGGTTGCAAATGAAGTATTGAAGCGAGAATTCAGTTTGATATCATCTCGTTTTGTAATTTTTTATTTGTAAAAGGCAGGGTACTGTTGGCTATATTTTGTGTGAAGTGACAAGGTCCAAAGCTATATGGACATCTCTAAGAGTATTCTACTCCTTATAATTAATATGATTTCCTTTTCCATTCTTGTTTCTTGGGTGTGTGTTAAAGATGTCATGTTTAAGTGTTCTCTGTTTAACTGTAACTTTTGGTGCATTTTTTATGTTATTGTGCAGCATACATAATGACAGCTCTATAGTAACATCAAGCTTGACTTGTGTTTGTAGCTTCCCATAAAATCTCTTATTTATGACGTATTTCTGATTTCAGATCTTTAATACCCCAGAGGGTACTCTCTCAAGTGAGGTTGGTGTATATGTTGCTGCCAGGGACTCTGAAGAACAGGGAAGCAAGGTGATCTTCTCCTTAAATTTAATTGACATCTAAATTTTGATAAATAATGGGATGTATAAATTTGCGAAGGAAAACAATATTGAAATTTTCTTTATTTTCAATATTAAAATGTTCTAAAAATATCTTGCTGCTTGACTGATATTAATTGAAGATAGTTTCCTAAATTTATTGCTTAATTGGTATGTTACCAAAAGTGTCGTAATAACTTTGGTTGCCTGTTATGTGGTATGACATGGCAAGTGAGCTTGCACTATGAGAGGGGACCATTTGGGGCTTGCTCTCCTCTCATTATTTATTAATTTATGTTTTCTCTTATGGGTTTTTCCAGGAACATGTGAGCTCCAATCACTCTGTACGAAAAGATCTGTCTCGAAAAGATGCTGCTGGGCCAGGCAAGAAAGACTCTGGAAAAACAGCAAAAAAAAATGGTCTGACTTTTAGAATCTCTTCTTCTTTATTATCTTCATGATGAGTTCTCAGCATGAGTGCAAACATTTATTGTTTGTGTTTTGTAATGTGTGTAGACAAGGGCAAGACTGGTAAAGAAGAGGCACGAGAACTTATCCTAAAGGAGGAGGCTTCTATAAGGAAGAAGGTCAAGGCCATACAAAGGAATCTTTCTTTGGCTTTAAGGGTTCTTGGTGCGATGGCCATCGCCAATCCTATATTCGCGCACAGTCAACTGGCATCCATGGTTGCTATCTTGCTGTTATTAATTTTGGTTTTATATACTTAGCCATTTGAATAGATTTCATTTTTTTCATCTCTAATTTGACATAAGTGTTTTATTTTGCTTCAAATTAACTGTTATCTAAAATTTTACAAAGTTTTTTATACCCTTATTTTGCTTTAAAACAAGTGTTAGATTATCGAGCATTGAAGTCATTATTTTTTCTCTATGTTAACCTTTAATATCACATATATATTGAACTGGAGGGAGCATTTTGATTTTATTATTGATGGCCATCTCAAAATAACATTCTAGAGAAACCTCTGAACTTCTGAAGAGTAATAAGTGGCAGTGGGATTATTTGTTATTTGTGTATCTATTGTATTGGTGGACCGTGGACGAGAATAAAGTTGTGGTTAGTGTTGAATTAGAGCCTTAGAGGCTTAAGTTAGAATCACCGGTGTTTTAACTATTTAGACTTAGTCATGGCAAGTTCTTGCTAGGAGGGGTTCAAGTGAGGTTATTGTTGCATTCAATGGTAAGGAGTTGCGATTGATTATTGTGTGGCACTGTGATTGTAGCATACTTTTAAAGTAAGGGAAGTTTTTATATGACATAGACTAGCGTTGTTAGATGGATAAATCTGTTGGGTATATAGGAAGGATTGCATTAGAGAGGTGAGTGTTGTAGAGATGGTATAGGAACACCTTAATGACTGGGATTAAGAATGAGATATATGGATGAAGATTGTAGTGTTGGCTATTGAGGATTAAGCAAGGGAGAAATGCTATTGTAGTGTTGGCTATTGAGGATTAAGCAAGGGAAAATCATTGTTCATAAAGCCGATCTCGATTATTGGGATTACAGCTCTGATGTTTTTTGTTTGTATTTTGTCAATGGACTAATGGAGGTGCTTGAGGAGCTTTATTAGGTGGTGGAGGTTCTAGATTTGACTGACTGCAATGATGGGATCACAGATCCTTTGGGGCCGTTTTCTTGTAGAATGTTCTTTCTAATGCTTCATGCTACAAAAAACTATTTGGAAGGAAAAGGTTCCTCTTAACAGTGTAGGCTTTTGTGTGGTTGGTGATTATAAGGCGTTTCATATGTGGTGAGGGAAAACTTCCTGCGGCTTTTCATGGGTTTCTTTCTCTCCTGTTTTGTTGCGGTAAAAGGAGCTTAACATGTGTTGTCATGGTTTATTGGTTGAATGCGACTTATTAATTACAATTCTTGTATTTTTACTGGAAAACCGATATTGAATTAAAAAGCCAACTGGGGGAATAATGTAGGAGACAAAGCTGTGCTCCAACAGCAAATAGAGACTACTAATTATCCCAATAGTACGTATTGTTTGTGAAAAGTCAACTAGGACAATATTTTTTTGGAGGGACTCCAGTAAATTGTTTAATCTAGTCCCAGTTAATTAAGATATTTAATACATGATTCTTCACATTTTTATGTTGTCATGCTTTTATATATTCTTCGTTAATAAGTATAGCTCTTTGAACTGCCATTGTTTCCTTTCGATGCTTATACTCTATGATATTAAAATTCAGGTAAAGTTTGTCAATCCTCTTATTCGATCACCAATAGTGGGCGATGTTGCTTATGAAACTTTGGTGAAGCTTTCCCAATGTATTGCTCCTCCACTCAAAAATTGGGCTCTTGACATTGGTACTGCCTTAAGACTAATTGAAGTAGAGGAAAGCCACATTATATTGGATCTTATCTCAGTAATTGACAATGAAGAGTCAAATGAAAGGCCTTCTATTGGTCTTTTTAATAGAGTAGTGAATGGATTTACAGTTTCATGTAAATATGGACCTCTTCCGGTGGACACCTTTCTATTTGTCTTCCCAGTAAGTTTTGTATATTTTTAATACTATGATAATGTTCGCTTTTTCTGGCTCTAAACTCTAAAACTATGAAACTCTGTTTACAGATTATGGAGTGGATTCTTTTGTCACCAAAGAAAACAGCTGTTCATGATGCGGTGCTTCGAGTCCTGTATCTACATACTGATCCAATATTGCCTCTTCCGAGGCTGAGGATGTTATCAGTTAAGTGATTGCAGCTTAAAGTTTCTAAATCTATTGTGTCGTCACATTGCCTTTCTCTGTTTTGCATTTCCTGATAATCTTTATGATCCCTTCCGTATAGGTTCTGTATCATGTTCTTGGTGTAGTTCCTAGTCATCAAGCAGCGATTGGATCAACTCTGAATGAGCTGTGTTTAGGCTTGAAGCCAGATGAAGTTGCATCTGTATGTGCTGCATTTTTTCAATGTATTCTTGTTTAACTTTGTCTTTGGTTTATATTTTTTTGGTTACCTTTTTTTGCACAGGCACTTTATGGTGTGTATGCTAAAGATGTTCATGTAAGGATGGCCTGCTTGAATGCTGTAAAATGTATTCCTGCTGTTTCTAGTCGTTGTGTTCCCGAGAATGTTGAGGTTGCTACAAGTATATGGATTTCGTTGCATGATCCAGAGAAGGTTTGTCTTGGAACTTGAATCATGATATTTCCTTTGAGTTACTGTGAATTGTCTACCTGTGCCCCTGTAATAACTATAGCTTCATTTGGTTAGTTTTTGTAAGCTAGTCAGTCAATTGCTTATTCCATATGATGAATGCTTGGAAAACAAGGTTAGAGTACTGTTTTGTAAAACATTGGGAATGTGCTTACTGTTGTAATGTTCAGCTGTTTGTTTTTAGTGTATCTATATCTGGCCTTAGGGAGCAAATTGGCTGGGTAATGCTGATACTCTCTCTCTCTCCTTTTTGTGCATCATAATCCATCCCTTACTTATTGATGTGCATTAATTTGGTTATTCTTGAGCTGGGCATTGCTTAAAGTTTGTAAAAATAAGGATGTGGAGATATACCATCTGTTCTCTGCTATTTAGTTTGTAAATCACGATACCTAATTTAACATGCTGTTTGTTCTGTTCTGTCATGTCCATAAGCATTCATTTGATTTTATTTAAAAAAAAAAAAACTTTCAGTCAGTTGCTGAAGCTGCGGAAGATTTATGGGATCGTTATGGAGTTGAACTTGGGACTGATTATTCAGGACTTTATAAAGCACTTTCGCATATTAACTACAATGTCCGTTTGGCTGCATCAGAAGCACTAGCTGCTGCTTTAGATGAACACCCTGATACTATACAGGTAATTGTACGCAGTAGCTATTTCTTCAAAATAGGTTAGCTTTTTCCCATTTTATTTCATTTCAATTTATTGACAGGAATGCCTTGCAACTCTATTTTCCTTATACATACGTGATGCTGGTGTTGAGGATGGACATATTGATGCTGGGTGGCTAGGCAGACAGGGAGTTGCATTGGCATTACATTCTGCTGCTGATGTATTAAGAACCAAAGACCTTCCTGTTGTCATGACATTTCTGATTTCACGAGCACTGGTTAGTCATTGTTTCAGTTCCCACTTCCCTTGCATTTTTGCATGATGTGTGTGTGCACAAGTCCCCAAATCATTTTGGGAATAAGGCTTTGTTGTTGTTGTTGTTGTTGTATGTGTGTGTACAAGTATATGTGTCTTCTCCTTGCTCTGTTTCTTTTGGTGTTCATTTTGAGTACTTATTGCTTTTCTTGGTCTAATATTTATTAAAATAATATTATTTGCGGGAGTGAAAGATCTCATAGTGTTGGTGTGTAGAGTGAAGGAGTCCGTTCTAGACTCTGATTCCTTGTTGATTGAATTCAAAATATTGTGAAATTTTTCAATAGATCATGGAGACTCTCTGAGTCATATTCTGGTGGAGTTACTCTTTCAAAAGTTTCACATGCTGGAAAGTTGTCATCATTTTGGATGATGTGCTGCTTATCTAAGACTCTGCTTGCAAGCGTTTAGTGTTTTTTTTTTTTTAATTTCATTTCTTTTCCTTTTCTTTTAGTTTCAATCACTGAATCAATCAATCACTCAAAGTCTGGATGCCATAAGTGGGATCGGCATAATGCTTCAATGTTCACTTGGGGCATTGTGTATTTTATTCCTTGTTGTCAATAGTATGACATGTAATTTGGGTCAATTCCCAAACAGAAAATATGTTGCATGCCTTAGAACTTTGGTCTGTTATTTGGATTGGTTGTTGACACAGTTAGCTGTCTTAATCCAATCCAATGACCAACGTATTGAATATGTTGAAGAATTTTAATCACAAGGAAATAGCAGATTCTACTGGCAGAAGTGGAGTAGATCATTGTCAGTTGTAATCATCTTTTTATTTTTATTTTTTGGGTATGGAGAGAGCCACAAAGGCCCCCCTCCCCCACAAGACTTTAATCGGCAAAATTAGCTGCCATCCACAATTGTTATCAGCTTCATCTCTTCTCCTTTTCCTTGTCAATCCCTTGGGTTAGTCTCTGTGATGTGAGTTAGGGTGTTTGTAATTGGATGTCAGTAAAATGGGTTGGGTTAATCCCTGTCTTAATTAGTTAATCTATCTATACTTATATATTAAAAAGCGTTCCTAAACAGAATTTGTGCCATGTGGCACCCTTCACTTGTGTTAGATGTATGCTACATCACCTTTCATATGTTTTGTATGCCACATCATCCATTATACTATAACATGTTTTAATGGGAATAAAAATGTTTATTACAAGGTTTGAACACAAGACCAATAAGAAATGAATTGATGTTCTTACCATCTTTGCTATATTTCAGTTATGCTCTACATTCAATTATAATATACTGCTTCGTAAATACTTTGTATTAAACATCAATGTGAGAGTACTTATTTAGTTTTATGGTTATTATTGCTCACTTTTATTTTAATTATATAGTTTATAGGCTCAAATATTTTGTATTGATATTCAAAGTAAAACTTGGTGCATTGCCCGGGCCACACACTTGTTATTATATCAAAAGTAGAGACTTGTAGGCTTCTTGACTTTTCTCATGTGCATACTTAATCCAGTCTGAGTATAGCTGCGTCATATGCATCTGGCATCTACATACCTGAGTCTGGAGAAATTTTAGAGTGAGGGATCCTCAAACTAGTCTAGGAGTAGTTGAAAAGGCACAATTTGATGGATACTTTCATCTAATGTGCGCTTGTAGATACTTGATAACAGAAAACCATTTACCAATTGAGCATGCATTCTGTATCAGCCATGGGTAAGGTCCCTATTTAGGTACAATGTATTTATATTGTGAAGCTGGTAATGCTCTTATAATTATTCTACATATATCTTTATTTCAACTAATAACGAATTATCTGTGGTTATTGATTGTTTAGGCTGATCCCAATGGAGATGTTCGTGGGAGAATGATCAATGCTGGTATATTGATTATAGACAAGCATGGGAGAGATAATGTTCCCTTGTTATTTCCAATTTTTGAGAATTATCTCAACAAAAAGGTTCATTGTTTACAGATTTTTCTGTAATTTTCTTAGAATGTATATGATAAGTTTCGTTTTTATATGATAAGTTTGGTATTTTGCTTTGTTATTCAGGCTTCTGATGAGGAAATGTATGATCTTGTCCGTGAAGGTGTGGTTATTTTTACTGGGGCTTTGGCAAAACATTTGGGAAAGGTGTTGTGCACTTTTATTTCTCTTCTATTAATTAATTTGTTTGTTGTGCCACTGAATGTAAAATTGATTCTTCTGACAGGATGACCCTAAAGTCCATGCAGTTGTTGAGAAACTGCTTGATGTGCTCAATACTCCCTCTGAAGCTGTGCAGAGGGCAGTCTCATCGTGCTTGTCTCCACTAATGCCATCTAAACAGGTATTTTATGCCTCTTAATTTTACTAACGATTCTCTGTGGGAAATTACCGTACCTAATCCACAGTTCTCTTTTACAGGAAGATGGCCCACTTCTTGTTTCAAAGCTTCTTGGTCAAATGATGAAGAGTGAAAAATATGGAGAACGTCGTGGAGCAGCGTTTGGACTGGCTGGGGTTGTCAAGGGATTTGGAATTTCTTGTCTGAAGAAGTATGGTATTGTGCCTGCCTTACGCGAAGGCCTTACTGACAGGTGCTCTCTTTGTTCTTTTTGTGTATGATGCTGCATTTTTGTACCCACATGTTTTGTTGGCTTGTAAGCAATGCTCTGTGGTAAGTTAAATTTTCAGCATGTTTGTCTGAACAATTCTGCTGATACAATTAATGAGAAGCCTCGGAGTTGGTTTTGGTGCAGTGTGTGGTCTTGTGATGGTGATCTGCAATACATTCTTGACTATTCTACTTGACATCATTAGTAGGATTTTCGATGGAGATTGAGCTTTGTGTTATAGTGTTCTTTGAGTTAGGGAAGGGTACTTCCCTCTTCCTTTCAGAGGATATCATCACGCTCAAAGAAGCATGCTGATTTTGGGCTCATTTCTGATCTTTGGATTAGTATTGGTGATTCGTGCAATTCAGGCTTAAATCGCCTCCTATGTACTAGATGAGGATAGCTATCTTGACTGACGGTGTTCCTAAGGGCCTTTTGTTTACTTTTTTATAAAACTGTGGTCACTGATTTAATAATTTGTTCACTTTGTAGGACCTCTGCAAAGTGTCGTGAGGGGGCGCTGCTTGGATTTGAGTGTCTCTGTGAGAAGCTTGGAAAATTATTTGAACCGTATGTCATTGTTCCTTGTAATGAACTACAGTCCATGCTTTTGGCTTTTTGTGTCCATCCTATTATCAGGCATACACTTTAAAATATCCCATCGTTTGCCCCCGTCTGACAGCTCTTTTTATGTCCAGCTATGTGATTCAGATGCTTCCTTTACTCCTGGTGTCTTTCTCTGATCAAGTTAACGCTGTCCGTGAAGCTGCTGAGTGTGCTGCACGTGCAATGATGTCGAATCTTTCTGCTCAGGGGGTCAAGCTTGTTCTCCCTTCGCTGCTAAAGGTGCATTTCATTGTCAACTTGTTTTTTCGACCTAGTGAACGGTTATGAATCAGAACCTTAAAGTCTTATGGTTCAGATGTTCTGCTTATTTGGAAATCACAGAGTGAGGTTTCAATTTGGACTGTGTAGCCGTGTAGTATTGAAGTGTGAACAATTAAATCACCCAGCTAACTGATATATCTATATATATAACATTATCAAAACTAAAAGGGACAACATGGTATTGCCAAGTGTCATCCCTTACCTCAAGATGATTTGGCGCCACATGAATCTTTCGTTTCATCCTATGTGTCATTACTCTTTGCCCACACATATTGTATTAATGTACAATCTCCTATAAAAACTCTTCATATGCATAACTTTCTTATAGTAATTATTTTAGCTTACTTGAAAACTCTTCATATGCGTAACATCCCTATTTAATTTTCAGCTATAATAGTATCATATAACTCCTTAGTAAATTACACAGTAATCTATCGTCTAATTTGTAAGTAATTTATTAATATTATTTAATTATGTAAAGTGCAACCTTCGTTTCACAATATGTGCAACAAATAAATTTTTTTATATCTTACAAAAAATATCGAATTGTTGCACATAATGTGAAACGGAGGTAGTATAATGAATAAACCTACCACTTTGCTACTTTAGTTTTGAGTATGGTTGACTAATCAAATTACTTTTTATTTTTAAGTGTACAGAATATTCACTCATAGTGTTTTATAAAAAATTTGAGTCAAATTTGGTACATCCTATATATTCGAGCAAAATTAAATAGTTATATACATTCATTATATAATTATTACTATATTTTCATTCACTTATAAATAAATAGTTATATATATTCATTATATAAATTTAATGTTCAGACTTATAAATTTAAAATGATTCGGGGCATCGCCCGAGCAAATAACTAGTTTTTTTCCTTTATTTCATACTAACTCTTTTTTTTTTTTTTTTTTTTTTTAAAAAAAAAATTGCTAGATTTTTACTAGCACACTTGTCAATGCACAACTTTGATCATAAGAATTACTTCCTCCGTTTTTTTAGATGAAACATTTTTTTTTTCATGTTTTACAAGTCATCTTTACCCTTTATTATCTTTAACTATTAACTATTAGATGTTTAGAAAGTGCTTCCTCCGTTTTTTTTAATTGACATCGTTTGACTTTTACAATATTCGCACACACCACATTTTGACTTGTTTTTGTGATTTATAGATATGATAAAATATAGTCATGTGGGATCTTGTTTGAATCATCTCGTTATATATTTTATTAATTCCACTTTTTTATAATTATAAAATGTCAATAATCAAAGACATTAATCCTTTAAAACATGTGTTGGCAAGCGTGATAATAGAAAAGTGTCAACTAAAAAAAATAGAGGAAGTATAAATTAAAGCGAATCTACTAAAACCCCAAATGACTGTGATAGTATGTTAAACGAATCTAACTATACATCAGATGACTGTCCAAGTATATTAAATCAGTGCGGCGCGCTCTCGTCTAGGGGTGACGAAGGTGCAAGCCAAGTATATGAATGGCTTGTGACATGGAGCGACCCAAGTAAGATAGGTGTATGAGGGATACTCTTGTCTATTTGTGATAAAATTAGCGACAAGGGTCGATTGGGGCTTGTGATTGTTTGAGGAAGTCGAGGCGCTCAGAAGGACAAGTAAGTTGAATCTGGTTGATGGGTCTCTATGGCAGGCGCTTTAAGATCAAGTTAGGCACTAGTATAAAGGCCTACAACAACACAAGATTTAAAGCTAATGATTGGAGCCTGGATTTCATTAATTACTTGCTCCCTAAAGAGCTTTATGTTTTATTTTACAATATTTTCCCAGTAAACACAAGTTGACTGTAACGGAATTATCCTACCTGCAATCTAACTACAGCCTAGAATACTTAAAGCAAAGTCCCAGAGGTATTACATAAGGTAAAAATAAGTAAAATGAAGAAAAATACAAAAAGAAAAGTGGACAATTCTAACACTATGGCTATGTTTTTCCCCATGAAAAATTATTAACATTAGAGAATGTATTTTGTGTGAATAGTGCAAACTTAAAAGTGTTATCATCTTAAAAATACTGATGAAGTATTTATTATCCATTTGTAAAAACTAATACCTCTCTTTCTATTTGATTGTCCTTTTTAGATATTCCAATGCTTATGGAAGCTAATATTTTCTTAAGAGTAAAAATATATACTATAAACATAGTCATGTGGGATCTTTTTAGATTCGTCTTGAATTTTAGTTTCTAAATATGTAATCTTTATATCTTTTGTAGTACGTAACTTGAGATATTTTAATTGCAATATTACCTTGAAAACTGTGCAAATCGCAAATAGGGGATAACAAAAAGAAAAGAGGTAATTTATAATTTGAAATCATGAAAAACTATAGGGAAACCTTTTTTGTAAAGGATCTTGATTTGAACTAATTCAACATCATTCTACTTGTTGATTCGTGCTTGTGTGTTAAATTTCTTTTCACCTTGTATTTTTACGCAATCACCATATTGTTAGTTGTGCTTTGATGGTCTTGCTGGTGCCATTTCATATGTCGCATTATTAAGCTTTTCTTCCATTCATTAATTTGTTCTTCATTTGATTGCTATCATGAGTAACATATTGAATAATTTGTTTATTTTTGGTAATTATGTTTTTTATAGACATTCTGTTGTTTCTCTAATTCTTATGCTAATATTTTTGGTCTGGCTAGGGTCTTGAAGATAAGGCTTGGAGAACTAAACAGAGTAGTGTGCAGCTACTTGGTGCAATGGCATATTGTGCTCCTCAACAACTGTCACAATGTTTGCCTAAGATCGTGCCTAAATTGACAGAGGTTAGTTTCATTGCGATTATGACATTTCTTTTGAAAATGTGGTTTAGTTATAATAGATATACAGCTTACTTCCCATGATATTAAAGTAATGGTGATGTGACAGGTGTTGACAGATACCCATCCAAAGGTCCAGTCAGCTGGCCAAACTGCACTTCAGCAGGTAAGATCTGAAAAACTGGACATTCTGCTTATTCAGCTAGTCAGTGCTAGACAATAGATATATTTAAAAAACTTTCCCCCTTCCTTTTCAGGTTGGAAGTGTGATAAAAAATCCTGAAATTGCTTCCTTGGTTCCTACTCTGCTGACGGCGCTTTCTGATCCCAATGATCATACAAGAATTGCTCTCGACATTCTTCTCCAGGTAAGCCTATTCATTTTACTTTATAACTCATGTGACTTACGATTGTAAAAACATTCTTTTCTCTGATATTCAGTGTTTGATTGCAGACTACCTTTGTCAACACTGTTGATGCTCCTTCACTTGCTCTTCTGGTACCAATTGTTCATAGAGGGTTGAGGGAAAGGAGTGCTGAAACTAAGAAGAAAGCTGCCCAAATTGTTGGTAATATGTGCTCATTAGTTACGGAGCCTAGAGACATGATACCTTATATTGGCTTGCTCCTTCCTGAAGTGAAAAAGGTATATATGCTTAGATATATCCCCTGAATACTTAGTCTTGGTTTGTAATATCTGTGCCCCTATGCAGGTTCTTGTTGATCCAATACCTGAAGTTCGGTCTGTGGCTGCTAGGGCACTTGGCTCCCTTATAAAAGGACTGGGAGAGGAACACTTCCCTGACCTTGTTCCATGGCTTCTGGAAACGCTTAAATCTGATGGAAGTAATGTTGAACGTTCTGGTGCTGCACAGGGATTGAGTGAGGTGGGTTTACTGGGGAAAAATAGGTCTCCTTTCTGCCTTTTCAATTTGTTTTCTTTTAAATGTTAATTTTTTCTTACGATAGTGTTTTTGGTTGATATTCAACATTGTGATTTGTTGCATACAAGAATTTGAGCCTACGTTCTCCTCCTTTGTCCCTGACCCCCTTTGCTAGTCTCTTTCTTGATCCTTGTCTATCACTAATCCTTGAACCCTTGATTTGGGGCTGCTTAAATCATCAGCAAAGCTACTAAACTGATAAACAGGGTGAGTCTGCCCTGTTTATATCCAATCATACTTCTTTTACAGCTCTCCTCTAATTCACATGGGAGACTGAAACCATTAAGTATCAGGCCATATGTTGCTCTCTTCAAAGTTCAAAGCCTTATATTTGGTTATCATTTTTGTTATATACGGAGTAGTTATTTTCTCAATCTGGTATATTTAAGTATTATTATCTTATAATATATCAATAACTATCTAGCAAATTGTTTCTTTGAGTAATATATATTGCTAGGACTGTGATCTGTCATGAGTGTGTACAATACTAATGTTCCTTATACTGTTGCTAAATATTATTTTATGTACTCCCTCTGTCCCTATATTAGATTCCTATTTTTAGCAATTATTTCTTCCGTTTTTTTTAACTATTTGACTTTTCCACTATTCATTAACTACACTTTGACTAGCTTTTGTGACTTATAGCTACGATAAAACATAGTCAAGTGGGATCTTTCATATTTCATTAATATACACTTTTTATAAATTTACAATGTCAAGAATTAGACATATTAATCGTTAAAAAAGTGCGTTGACAACTTGCAAGCGTGATGTAAGAAAGATGTCAACTAAAAAAACGGAGGTAGTATTTGTGTTACATTATTCTAATATCTTACTATGCTCGTCTTACTGATGTTCCTTTTCTTAGATGAAGGATTCTTTAGCAGTTTCTTCTAAAACTCATTTTATAGACTGTGTTACCTTACCATCATTCGAGCATGAAAAGTTTGTCTTGTATTGGTATCGACTTTTAATTCTACGTATTTTAGATATGATGTCTTGTTCAGACTGGTTGCTAGTGTATTATATTTTTATTGAAAGGAATTTTATTTGCTCTGTAATATCATATTTAGTGATTATTCTCTTTTTTGTTTCTCTTATTAGGTTTTGTCAGCTCTTGGTATTGAGTACTTTGAGCACATTCTTCCAGATATAATAAGAAATAGTGCTCATCAAAAGGGTTATGTCCGGGAAGGTTATTTGACTGTCTTCAAGGTAATAACAACTTCCGAACTATGTGGTATGTTTAAATAAGAAGATTGTCCTTTAAATGTGTGATCTTATTTGAATTTGTTTGTAGTTTTTGCCGAGGTCTCTTGGTGTACAATTTCAGAACTATTTGCAGCAGGTGTTGCCTGCTATACTTGATGGTTAGTAGACTTCTGAAAACTGATCTATGATTTTTTTTTTTACAGTCTAATCCTTTGTGTACACAGTCCTTACCCTCCTCCAGTCCTTTTTAACTTTTATTAATCTCAATTGTTGTTTAGGTCTTGCTGATGAAAATGAATCAGTTCGTGATGCGGCTCTTAGTGCTGGACATGTTCTTGTTGAGCACTATGCAACAACGTGAGTGTTTTTTATTTTATTTTTCCAACCCTTTTTTAAGCTTCCCTTTTCTCTGATACTAGTTCAAAATTTTCATTCACTGTTATGCTTTTTACCTGAATACATTCTTTTGTTTACTAATTCTCCCCAACCACCATCCATTCTTAGCCCCCCCTCCCTCCAAATGTTTGGGGGTTTCATGTTAACCATGTATTAGTGATAGCTAAATCCTAAGGACCGTTATTTTCTGAAACCAAAAACTCTGGATTTTCTGGGCTTAGTCTTTTTTGAACATATTACTATATGTCTATATGAGCCTGAAATTATGAAGTCGTTAGGCTAATATTTATTTCTTGTGCTATGCTTTGCTGTAATTTTTTCAGGTCCTTGCGTCTGCTACTTCCTGCTGTTGAGGATGGAATTTTTAATGATAGTTGGCGTATTAGACAGAGCTCAGTCGAGCTTTTGGGAGACTTGTTGTTTAAGGTGTGTATTTAGAGGATTATTTCCCTTTTGCTTTAATTTCTCTGTTTGAAATAGTTGAGATCATATCGCTCTCTTGTTCTCTCATACCAAAGAAAAGTTTTATTTCCTCTGTAGGTTGCTGGTACTTCCGGGAAAGCATTGCTCGAAGGAGGTAGTGATGATGAAGGAGCTAGTACAGAAGCACAAGGACGTGCTATTATAGAGGTGCTTGGTAGAGAAAAACGTAATGAAGTGCTTGCAGCCTTATACATGGTTCGGACTGATGTCAGTGTATCAGTGCGTCAGGTACATATCCAGTTTAAGAATTTCAAAACACTTAATTGTTCTCTATTTTTGTCAAACTTTTGATAATTTGTTTGTGTTCTTGTTTTTATAGGCTGCTTTGCATGTATGGAAGACCATAGTAGCAAATACCCCTAAGACGCTCAAGGAAATTATGCCTGTATTGATGGATACCTTGATATCCTCACTTGCATCACCATCTAATGAAAGGCGACAGGTTTGTTAATTTTTAATGCTGTTCTCAGTTAAAGAATTTAATTTGTGAACTATGTACATTACTTGCTCTTTTGTTTGTCTACTAGGTTGCAGGAAGGGCATTGGGTGAGCTTGTTAGGAAGCTTGGTGAAAGAGTGCTTCCTTTGATTATACCTATTCTATCTAGTGGACTAAAAGACCCTGATTCTGGCAGAAGACAAGTATGAAATATCCCCAACTTTTGTGTCTGCATTCAACCAACTTTGTTAGTTGTTGGGATGTGCTTTTGTGTAATACCTGTCAATATACTATTACTGGGTACACACTCAATTGGTCATTGTGATTTGGGTTAAGCTGTTGTGATGTTTGAAAAAATGGTCTTGTTATGTTAGCTAACTTTTATTGTTACAATATTTCGAGTGAAATCTGCATAAATAAGTTATCTGCGTCTTTTTGTGTGGCTTTGTCCATTCTAACATATGTAGGTCTGTAGTTGCTGCTATTATATGAATCAAATTACTGGATAGACACTGTGCTCTTAGACCCCCCACCCCCCAAGTTGGGTTTGTGCTTTATGACACGTTGCCTGATGTAGCTATTTGTATCGACATCCTTCCACTTATACCTTCATATTGATTTACAAAAATAATATACAATGTGTGTGGCGTTTTTATATAACACATACAATTCAGGTTATTTACCTAATTCCCTCTGCAACTAGACTATGAACTTCTGATGCTGGAGATAAGTTTCCAGTTATTTGTGTTTTTAAGATTAAAAAAATGTTTGTATTAGTGTTTCCAATTGCCATTGCTATTTTATTGGTCCTATATGTTTATCTATAATAATCCTTATGTGTTTGCTTTTATCTTTTACTGTGTGGAAGTTACATTGATGCCTGCGGTAATGGTGATTACAATGAAGATAAATTGATAGCTTCAACTTATATGGCTTATTTGGTGGGCAGGGTGTTTGCATTGGTTTGAGTGAGGTGATGGGGAGTGCTGGCAAGAGTCAGTTGTTGAGCTTTATGGATTCACTTATCCCTACAATTCGGACTGCACTTTGTGACAGGTTTGTAAATCATGCATTGTTGTTGAGATTCACTTGAATTTGGTAAAAGATTTTCATTGTTAGCACTACACGATTGTAGGCAAAGACTTGACTAGTTTAGAGCTCCAAATTAGTACCCTTCTATGACAATGGTTTTTTTCTTGCATCAACAGTGAGCAGGAGGTCCGTGAGTCAGCAGGCATGGCATTTAGTACTCTATACAAGGTTTTATTTGCATCTTTTACTGTCCTTAATCTATGTCTGAAAGATTGAAGCTACTAATGCCATACTATACTACTTTCTACAGAGTGCTGGACTGCAAGCAATTGATGAGATTGTTCCTACTCTTCTGCATGCTTTAGAGGATGATGATACCTCTGACACTGCATTAGATGGTCTTAAGCAAATTTTAAGGTTAGTTTCCTTGTTTGTGAGACACATTGGTAATCATTTTTCTTCCGTAATAAGTAGCTGATCCTTTCATCCTTGAATATGGTATTGTTAGTGTGAGGACTGCTGCAGTATTACCGCACATCTTGCCCAAGCTGGTTCAACTTCCCCTCAGGTATTTATAACTGTGTGATGTTATCATGTATTCCCTCTCCAAAGATTTATTCCCTAATGTTTATGTTTCTTACTCTTGTGTTAGTGAATTTAATGCACATGCTCTTGGAGCTTTGGCGGAGGTTGCTGGGTCTGGTCTGAATTTGCACCTTAATACTGTTCTTCCTGCCCTGCTTTCTGCAATGGGTGATGACAATATGGTTTGTGGCATCTAAAACATTTATTTGCTTCTTCCTGCCAATACATGTTGATTTTCCTTTATGAGCTGTGCCAATTCCTCACAACTTAATTTCGCTGTATAGAATGTCCAAGATTTAGCAAAGAAAGCTGCAGAGACTGTTGTATTGGTCATTGATGACGAAGGAATTGACTCTTTAATATCAGAGCTTATTAAAGGTTCTGGTGATAGCAAGGTATGTCCCGCAAAATCTAATCTCTTAGTTGTCAAGCCTGAGTTATAGTTCTCATGTGTTGAAGCCATTGTAATATCCAATTTATCTGGATTTTAGGCATCGATAAGGAGAAGTTCTTCGTACCTTATTGGCCATCTCTTCGAGAATAGCAAGCTCTATTTGGATGATGAAGCTCCCAGCATGATATCTACCTTGATTGTTCTGCTCAGTGATTCTGATCATGAGACTGTTGTGGTAATATATGCAAATGCATTGCTATGTGCTTTGAATTCTCTATACCATGAATTGTTTCTCATATTTTATTTTGCAGACTGCCTGGGAAGCTTTGTTAAGGGTTGTGAATTCAATTCCTAAAGAAGTACTCCCAAGTCACATAAAGCTTGTTCGTGATGCTGTATCCACTGCGAGAGATAAGGAGCGAAGAAAGAAGAAGGCAAGTTCATATTATTGTTCTTTTTTTTTTTTTTTTCAGTTGTGATCTTCCGTTTCTAATGATTTCTGTACTGTATTTTAAGTGGATGTTGTTTGATTCATAAGGTTTAACGGTTCATTAAATCTGTAGGGAGGACCAGTACTAGTACCAGGCTTTTGTCTTCCAAAAGCCCTGCAACCTGTGCTTCCCATTTTCCTGCAGGTATCTTCTTGACTTTTTGTAAATCTTCAAAAGGTGGACAATCTATTTAATTTGAACTTGTAGTGTAGTGTGTGATGGCTTGCAGCTAGTTGGAATTTTCTTAAAATGGTAGCCAATTCTGGGATATCATTTTAATCACCTGTCATATTTTCGTGACTTTGTATTTTCTCGAATTAGGCTTGGCTTTTCCTTGACTATGCTAGGGTAGATAACTTTTAGAATGAAATATTTGTCCGTTTGCTTTGGTGAATGTCGTTGTATATAGTTCATTCTCAAAGTTGTCTGGTTGTGCTATTGTTACCTCGCTGTTGGTTGAACTTTGAACTCTTTTATAATTAGTGAGAATGGATATTTGGTTGATCTGGTGTCAGAATTGAGTCGCCATTAAAGTATCATTGGATGCCATATTATAGATTGATCAGGACAATATAGTGTTTTCTTTTTCATATGTCAAGGACCTGTAAGATTTTGCATATCCTATTAAATCAAGCCACTTGTTCTACGGCTTACAGTGGCCATGTCTTATCTTTTGAGTTTCGGTCTTACATCTGTATTCACTGGCAGTATGTCAACTTTATGCATTATCTAGGAACCTGATCCGTGTGGATCAAAGGCAAGTAGCTGCTGTTTATGTCTTGGACTACTTTCTTTCTGATTGTTTGCTCGGATGCTTTTTCATGCTAGTGTCAATAGGATCCAAGACCTTAACTTTTGGCATTCCTTTGTAGTTTGTACATTTTCTGATTTGATGCCTACACGTGAAATCCTAATCTCCTTTTTTCCATCTGAATTACCGCATATGTGCCCTATTTAAATGATGAAATTACTTAATAGCTGCATTGATGCCTTTTTTAATTCCAGTAATTCTGTCAAGAATTCCGCTATCCATGTTAGTCCATATTGATGCCTTATACTCTTGCTGGCACTTTTATGCGTAAAACCTCATATAGATCAAAGTTACAGCATAAGCTAATCTTGATGGTGTTAAAATCTCGAGCTAAATTTGTTTAATAGTGTATTGCTTTAGCCTATGATATCTTATAAGCAATTGTTGGTGTTCATTTTAGGAGAACCTCGTAATATTCATGGCTTATCCTCCCCACCCTTTTGTAAAAATCTTACTTGATCAGAATTTTTCCTTTTTGTTAACAGGGGTTGATCAGTGGATCAGCAGAACTGAGGGAACAGGCAGCCTTGGGTCTTGGAGAGTTGATTGATGTAACTAGTGAGCCAGCACTGAAGGCATTTGTTATACCAATAACAGGGTATGTTATCCTGATGGCAATATATACATGCATTCTCATAGTTATCTATACTTCAAATGTTTGATGATATTTCTTTGAAAGATAAGCCTTCAGATCATCAGATGTCTGTCTCGTTCTCATGGGTTGCTGTGCTAGTTCATTCGCACTTACTTAATCTGCCCTAGCTTAATGTTTCAGCATATCACTGCTCTTGTGAAATACACCTCTTGAATTGTACTAATCTCTAATCGAGCGTCTGAAGGTTGAATTTGGCTTGCACATTATATTGTTTTAGTTTTGCATCTCCCCTCTCTCAAGTATGTTTGTTTGTGCCTGTGCGTATTATGCAGAGCTTAGACAGAATTTGATTGTAGCTCCTTTAATCTCTTATATTTTATTTTGATGCACAGGTGTAACTCTAATACAAAATCAATCCTGACAAAATTTTATTCTTACTGCAGGCCTTTGATTCGTATCATAGGTGATAGGTTCCCATGGCAGGTTAAAAGTGCCATTTTGTCAACTTTGACCATCATAATTAAGAAGGGTGGCATGGCCCTAAAACCTTTTCTACCACAGTTGCAAACAACGTTCATCAAATGTTTACAGGACAACACCAGGTCAGCTGCTGATTTTAATAGCTTTGTAGCAGTGATTACGAGTGTTGATAGTCTTGTATGCTGGTGGCAGTTCTAAAAGTTGCTCTTGTGGGAGTTTATTTAAATAGCTCTTTCTTGCAGAACTGTTCGTTCAAGTGCTGCATTGGCATTGGGGAAACTCAGTGCACTCAGCAGTAGGGTCGATCCTTTAGTTAGTGATCTTTTGTCTAGTTTACAGGTAATTTGTGTTTCTCTATTGTTCTTATTTGTCTTGCACTGGCTCGTATTTCTGTTTAATGTGTGGGGTTGATTGTTAGGCTTCTGAAGGTGGTGTGAGAGAAGCTGTTCTTCTTGCCCTCAGAGGTGTCGTGAAGCATGCAGGAAAAAGTTTAAGCATTGCTGTAAAAACTCGTGTCTGTGACCTGTTAAAAGACTTTATTGACCTTGAAGACGACCTAGTTCGTGTATCTGCATCTAGCATCCTTGGGATCACATCTGAGGTATGTATGAAAAGAAATTGCTTTAGGCCTATCTCCATGTATGTACCTAAGTCTCCCATCTTCTTTCTTGTTCTAAAATATTATTGACTACAGTACATTGAGGACAGTCAGCTAGAGGATCTACTCAAAGACCTGTTAGATTCAGCTTTGTCTTCCAGCTGGACTGCAAGACATGGTTCAATACTCACTATCTCATCCATGCTTCGACACTGCCCATCAAGAGTTTGTCTATTATCTTTGTCACCCTCCATAATACCTATGCTGAAAGACAAGCTAAAAGATGAGAAGGTACCAACTGAAAGACACACACAGTGCACATTGATATCAAGATGCAGAAATGAACATTTTCCTTTCTCAAATCCTGATTAAGTTTCTTTTACTTCCTTTATACAGTTCCCAGTACGTGAAAGTTCTACAAAAGCACTTGGAAGATATCTAATTTATCAGATTCAAAGTGACCCATTGAGTAGCTCTTTGCATGCTCAAACTGTGTCCTCAATAGTTTCTGCGCTGAAAGATGACTCCAGTGAAGTTAGACGAAGAGCATTATCTGCTCTGAAGGCTGCTGCAAAGGTATTTAACTTATTTTCTAGACATGAACTTTTGATGTATCGTATTAATTCCCTACTCATGTGACACTGGAATTATATTCTTTGGCAGGCAAATCCTTCAGCCATTATGAGACATGTGTCGATCTTTGGTCCTGCATTGGCTGAGTGTCTAAAGGATGGAAGTACACCTGTGAAGCTTGCTGCAGAACGATGTGCTGTGCATTCATTCCAATTGGCTAAAGGTAATTGCTCTTTTGAGGCTGTTAATGAAAGAGATAAAAGTAGTAATATATTTCACATCAATTAATCACATTACATGCCTCTTGGGTCTTGGCCTATTGTGTACAGGACCAGATAATGTTCAGGCAGCCCAAAAATACATCACTGGCTTAGATGCAAGACGACTTGCTAAATATCCCGAACACAGGTATTCCCCTGTTTATTAAGTCTATTAAATACAGTAGCTGTGGCATCAGACTTCAGAACCAATTTTCTCTAATGCATTGGTTCATACTTTAAGATGTTCCTAGCAGTAAATTGAAGTTGATGGTTTTTTTTTTTGGCCATTGTAACAACTACTTTCATGTTGAAAATTATAATGTTGCAGTTGATATCTTTCATTTCCATCAGATTAGTCTTAGTCCTTCCATAGCCTAGTATTCAGATAAGAGGAAATTGCCTTTCGTTAGTTTAGCTTTTCCACTGAAGTGAGTGGTGACCTCCCTTTTTGCGTAATTGACATTGTTGCAATATGGATCAGCTAAGAGTGGAGTTGTAACATACTTAGCATTAGATACGAGGTTGTAGATACATTTGAAGCACTATCGCAGTTTATATAACCCTAGGGTTGTGAAAATGAAATTTGCATTCATGCATGATGCATCCATCCATCAAATTGTTATGCTCTTAGCTTAGAAAGTCGTTTGCGCAGATTGTGTCTATCTCCTTGTTGGCTCACTAATGGGACCGTTATTTGATGTGCAGTGATGGTGATGAAGATAGTGAAGATGACAATTCAAGTGGCTGAAAATTTTACTTTTAGGTTAATTCATTTGTCCGATTGCAGAAAGTTTTGGTTAAGGATGAGATTGAGCTGCTGTAACAGGATGCTCGTTGTGAGTTATTTTGCAGCATAGGCTGTATATCGTGATTCCTTTTGGCGGAGACTAATACCAACACCATAAACACACACCTAGCAAACATATCTTTTACAAGGGGGTTCCTTCCGCGATTGTAGATAGAATATGTAAGAGTAATTTTGGTCCCTTAGATCCCCCAATCATTGCTTTTTATTGTATTCCTTTTTGTTAAATAGAAATCAAAAGGTAGATAATTGAGCTTTTTTGAAATAAAATTGCCTTTGTTACAATGTAGTGCACTTGTTTTTTCTGCTGTACTCTACAAATTAATGAAAATGTAGCTGTTGATCAATCAGATTTTGTTGGTTGTGCGGCTGCGCTGTTGATCTTAATCGTGCCTTAAAAGGGAGACTAATTATAAAAGTACGGTTTATGCTATTAATTTTTGACCACTACGTCTTCCTTTATTTTCTGTATTTGTCCCCACTTTTTTACAGCTCTTAGCCACCTTATTCTGATATTAACGCCCAACTTCTTCAAGTCTAGTATGTCACATTCAATAAAATTAATCGCTAATTAAAGACTTTGTCTTTGTCTATTTGCTATGCTCTTTCTAATTGGAAGATACAAGTACTATTGTACATGCTATTTAAAATAAATAAATTGATGGAAAAATAATTACTACCTTCGTTAACTATTATTTGCAACAAAGGGGTATTATTTGTGAGATATAAAATATTTTGCAAATAATAGTTAACGGAGGTAGTAAAAAGTTTCATCAAGTTCATTATGTATTACATATTTCTAATTGATAATTTATCAGAATTTAATATTAAGGGAATCCATATTACAACGAGACATATGATCTCAACCTGATTGTAATATGCTTGTTAATATCGATAGATTTTTTGGAGGAAACATAGATTTTTTTTTTGAAGATTTTAATTAAAATTTACGGCATTTATGTAATTGGTATTGCATGGTTCTAATTGATAATTTATCAAAATTTAATATTAAGGGAATCCATATTACAAAGAGACTTATGATCAACCTGATTTGTAATACACTTGTTAATATCGATGGTTTTTTGGGGGAAACAGAGATTTTTTTTGAAGATTTTAATTAAAATTTACGGCATTTATGTAATTCAACCGAAAAATTCTTAGTACCACTTCTAATTTTTCAGTCCTTAAATCAACATTACTCGTTGACATAGAATTTCTTAGAGATGTTAAAACTAATTTCTTGCTTGTTCTATAAAGCCATGCTATAATTAAAAAGACGTACGCAATCCTTTTCAAACTAATTAGCATCCAACTTGTTGGCGATGCTAAAAATAAATAAATTCTTACTTGCTTCATAAACTCTTGCTATTTTTAATTTCCATAAAATGTACGTAATACATTCAAAACAGATTTCATAAATGGAATTTGTGTTGCGGCCTTAACAAGAATCTGCGTAAGCAAAACCATAAAAAGTCAAGTAAAATAATAATATGATGTTGGGATCATAAGATAGATGCCAAAGATGAAAGGAAATTGGTACTCTAAATTTGTCATTTTTAGACGGAAAAAAGGCACAACACTACAACAGTCCAACAAAATATAGGATACTTTCTTTGGTGGAACTTGCTTAAAATTTTGGAAATATAGTTCTATTTGACTATGTACCTTTGACTTTACATATATACAGAAATATAATTTATTATTTTTTTTTAAAGTATACTAAATTTACTTAGTACGGAGTACTTGTCAATATTGTAATATGGTTGTATGTATGTGGTCCTAGATCATAAATGCTCCAAGCGCAATAATATAATCTCATTAGTCCAAAAAAAAAAAAAAAATTCAATTTTGGAATGTTCACTTTCGAAATTTAGTGTCTAGTTTAAATTATGTTGGAGAAATATCAAATTATCTATATAACATAAAAAGTCAGAGCATTTTCTATGTGTGTGGGGCTATACGGTGTGGTAGAGGTTACTCGTTTGGTCAAGGAGTTACTTGATCAGTTAGGGGTTACTCAGAAGGTTAGGAGTTACTTGGTCGGTTAGGGGTTACTCGGTCAATCAAGGTTTGCTCGGTGGTCAGTCGGTGATGGGTTATTCAATCGGTCATAGATTACTCGATCGGTCAAAGGTTACCCTTGAATAAGTAACCCCGGCCAAACGACCAAACGATGTGGCTAACCACACATGAAACTTTATGTAAAAAGTCACCTCTCAATATATATGAATACTTCTCCCTTAAAAAAATACTTTTAAATTATATAATCACATATTAACGATTCAGAAACTAGATTTTGTAAGAATACAAATAATTATTTAATTAATCAAAATTTGAGATTCTGTTGTAAGCTAGTTCGCATAACCTACAATCCTACATAGTACTTGTATTGTGATACAAGTAACAATCAACTGAAACAGATTTCCTTATTTACAGAACCTATTTAAAGGAAGCAGTTAACATGCTAAACGAGTGAAAGTTACCATTTTTTGGCAAAATATGAACCAAGTTTAGTTGAACAATTTGAGCTGCAAAAACTACCATATGAAATTGCATGTAGTATTGTTTATGTATATCTTACAGTATACTGTACTACACATTTAGACTGACCAAGTGCCGTGTACGTCAACATATTATACTTAAATACTTAATAAATCACGATTTTTTAATTTATCCTTTATTTTTCACTTAATCTTTAGGTGTAAAACTTTGTTTAAATTGCCTATTTGCCACTGGCAGTAAGTTAGTTAGAGAACACACCCATTGCTTTCTACTTTTCTAATTTCTACAATGTCCTAAAATTAGAAGAAAAAAACGGTTAATTATTGGGGATGAAAAAATGTAAAGCAAAGATAATCCTTAAAAGGAATAAAAATTAAAATAGAAAATAAAAATCAAGGAAAGAAAAAGGGATGTTGATGATGATAGTTTGGTAAGAACGTTCTTTTCCATTACATGTACCTTGTATACATTTAAAATGGAGCAAAATCTTTACCATTCTTTGACTTTTAAATTATAATGAAAATAACTCATAATGATTCATGAATTGTATAGTTGTATGCTTGTATCAACTTTTTAATAATTGAAAAAGTAGACCGTACATGCAATAAAATTCTAGGTCAATTGAAAACGATATAAACAAAGAAATGTGTGTTTTATAATACGGAACTTCAAATGCTTTTTATTACGTATATTGTTTTAAATTTCATATATTCTTTATCAATCTAAAATAACTTCAATCATAGTTTGTAATTTCCAACAAAATAGAAGGTAAAAGCTTATAATCAATTGACACATTTCTCACTTTGGATTATGTTGCACTTAAACAGCTCCTTCCAAATTATAATAAGCCATAGACAAATTTGTATAAAAGCGGTGTGATATATATACTATTTTGTCATACGACTTAAGTCATACAAAAGTCAAACAAAAAGCAATATAGCTACAAAGACTTGGACCTTACAACAAAACACAAGTTTGAACTTGTAACACCCCCCCCCCCCCCCAAAAAAAAAAAAAAAAAAAAAAAAAAAAAAAAAAAAAAAAAAAAAAATCATTTATTTGAGAAAGAAGTCTTACAAAAAATCAACTAATTTTATACACATATTCTTTAGACCATGTTAACACGAGAATATGAGATGGATTCATTATCTTATTATACACTACTCCCTATCAATTACTTCATATTTCATGCTTCAAATACACATTAACCTTAATTTAACATATAAAAATCACAATGAAAAAGGAAATATAAGCTTAAAAAACACCCATAGACTTGGTTAGACTATAGTAGTAGTAGTAGTTAATGATGGTGGATTGGTGGTGTTTCAAGAAAAATTAATGCTCCTTTCTTAACTCAGTGGTGTTGGCAGATAGATGCATAACAAATCATTAAAAACTCATATTCAATTTGACAAGTAATTAATTAAATTAGGTGGGTATACTCTCATTAACTCCCTTTTCCTTTGGGTAGGTCTGCCCTACTTTCTCTCTCTTCCACCCTTTATAATTTCTGCCTTTCAAGTCACATTTCCCTCTTTTTTTCTCTTTTTTAATTTATTTTTTGGTATAAATTTCTTACAACCCCACTTCATAAAAACCCCAAAAAATAACCCAGAAAAAAATCCCAAAAAAATGAAAAATTATTAATTGTAAAACAGAGTGTTTTAATTTTGGGAAGTTATATATGACTCCAATGCATTTTCAGCAATCATGATCTCTCTGTCCTTCTTTCAAACCCTTTGAACTTCTAAATTTAATTCATTTCCCAGTTTTTACACCCACCTTATTCACTTCTACATTACTGTTATAGAGAGAGAAACTAGAGAGAGAAAGAAAACAGAGCAGATATAAAAACAGAGGAACCTTACTCTGTTTTTTAGGGATTCAAAAACAGTTTTTCTCATCTGGGTTTTTATTATTTTTTATTTTACAGTGAGAATGTGAAAGAAATTTTGGGGAAAAAAAAATGGGTTTTTTAATTGGGAGAAGAAATATTCATTTTTCTAGTAAAATTCAACTGGGTTTTCTAGTATTATTTGTTCTGTTTTTGGGAATATTTAATGTTACTTTGGGGTTAAATTACACAAAATATAGACAAGTTAGTGATTTGAGATTTGAGAGGATTCAGAAGCACATTAACAAGATTAACAAGCCTTCCATTCTTACCATTCAGGTTTGTTTGCTAATTAGTTTATTAATTAATCTATTAATTTGTTTTTAATTTGATTAATTTTTTTGGAAGGGTTTTTGTTGGTGTTTATGAATCTTCTATTTTGTTTTTTTGTATGACTAATTTTGTTTTTTCCACTAATTTCAGAGCCCTGATGGAGACATTATAGATTGTGTTCATAGAAAAAAACAACCAGCTTTTGATCATCCCCTTTTGAAGAATCACAAGATTCAGGTTTGTTTCTTCTTTCCTCAAATAATTTTAGCAAATAAAATTTAAGTTTTTTTTTTAAATAAAAAAAAATAATAATTGAACGTGAATAAAAGCTTAAAACTTTAGGTGCAAAATTAATTGGTACTTAATGTTACATTGGACTATACCATTATTCAAGTGGTTTCATTTCAGTTTCTAAAACTTTAATTTTCATTTTCACGAGTGTACTTTCACTTTTTGAGTTTAGCTGTCACATAACTAGTCCAAAATCCAAATTGCACTACTATCGCTTACATAAACGTGGTTATTAATTTCGGATAGAGACAGTATTATTTCATTTCATCAATTTTAAGACATTGTCTAATCAAATTTAATATTTTGTATGTGACAGAAAACGCCAACAGAAAAGCCAAAAATGAAAATGGTAAAAATAGATGAATTAAAAGAAGGGGATAATAGAAAGGGCAAAGAAATAGAATGGCAAATGTGGCATTTAAATGGAACAAGATGCCCTAAGGGAACTGTTCCGGTACGCCGGAGTACAGTGCATGATGTGCTAAGGTCTAAATCATTGTATGATTTCGGAAAGAAGCGACCGCGATCACTTACTTTAGCTAGAAGGGCTGATGCTCCTGATGTTGTCAATGGCAATGGTCATGAGGTATGTAGTTCAATTTTTGTTTAAACTAGCTAATTACTTCATTAATTGATGTTAAAATTTAATTATTTATTTGTTGAGTTGTTATAATTTAAAATGAAAATGAAGGTTGGAGGATATATATACCTCTTAATTGTTGTAATGATTTGTTTGATTGTTGATAATGTTGGTATCATTATAATGTGTGTTAAGTAGTGATCAAGAGATAATGATATTTTTTGTCATAATTAATTATGATGTTGATTGAGGATTAATCCAATAATATATTTCTTCATTGCTAGCTAGGTTTTCTTCCACGAATTTACATTATTGTTATACTTAAAATTTTATGCGAGAGTATATGATTGCATGTTAAATAGATAGGCAGAGTGAATAATAACTAGTTAACGTAATGGATAATAGCAAATTAGCAATGTATTAAATTATAATCGTACTTTCACCAAAAAACCAAAAAACAGAAAACCACTGCAATGTCAAACGAACCTTTAGTTTTATTGTTTTTAAAACTTAGTCACGAAATGTTTCTCCCATTTATATACTTGTTGCAAAATAATACGGAGTTCTTCGTATGGCCCTTCATTATAAAATGGCCGCCTATAAGGCTATATAAGGGCTATAACATTAACTAAGCTATAGTGCTATACTAGTCGATATTTACTTGCCTTGCCTATCAATTAGATAAGTACACCGTTAATAGTGTATGATTACTATTTTAGCATAAAAAAAAAAAAAAATTAAATTATAAAATTTTAAAAAAAACTAGCAGTTGGAATTAATAATTAGTACAGTACTTCTAATTATTTAGGTTGCTCAATTAGGAAGGACCAAGACAATCAATTAGGGAACTTTAGCAATTTGTACTATTCAATTCACTCGTCTTTAACTGTTGCTATGTGCATGGGAAAAAATTGCATGCGCTTATTATCAAGATTACAAGGAATTTTTAGTCAATTAGGAATTAGGATTATGTATGTTGACTCTTTTGACTTTTGACAATTAGTGATAAGACATATCACTTTTTCAAAGAAATGTTTGATCCCATTTGTGATTCTACTTACTTGATTAGGAATTTAGTATTTTTATACTTTTTTTTTCTCCCTTATTTTCCATAGTACCATAATACTACCATGTAATTAAAATCTTGTAAGTTGGTCCACAAAGAATGAGGCTAATAAAACCTTCCGATTTTCCCCTCTCGTGCATTTTCAATCATCCATTTAAGAAATAAACTAAAGTCTAAAGTTAAGTTGTGACAACTAAAATTGACTTCTGATGTCCCTTTGCGCCTTTTATTTCACAACCAGAATGATAACGACAAGAGCGGTGATTAATGTCAAATATTTTTTGTTTTTATTATTGCGTAATAAGTGAAAGATAAGACTATCTTGGAATTATCATATACTTCGTAATATTGTACGGAGTAGTGTATATTTTACAAAAAAAAAAAAATTACAAAACTAAGGTCATGCCAACTGTAATATTGAGAGGCCTAGAGGGATGTAAGGAAGGAACTTAAATAAAATGGGTCTATATTCCTAACCAATTTTGTATCCTTCATTCCTTGAATTTGGCTTATTGAAGGGCCCAAGGTTTAAATGCACCACTTTTGCTCCACTCCCTCCATTCATACCACATTACATATGCTAAATTGGTAGCTTTTTTATTTATTTATTTTTTTTTATTTTTTTTAAGTATTGAATTTTCACTCTTTAGTAAAGAGTATTGTTTATAAACATCTATTGATAAAAATTGAGGATTAAAACTATAATATCTATTTTATTTTCCCTTCCTCCTCTTCAATTATTAATTTAAATCTAAAACTAAAATTATTGAAATTTGAAAAGTTAAAGGAGAAAATGTACATGTGCATCTTGATTTTTGTAAAAACTTATTCATTGAATTAATTCACTAACTTGAAGAGGAAAATGACAATCAAGTAAAAGAAAATTGAGTACTTATACATGGAAAGACATTGAACAATTAAAAAAAAAAGAGAGAGAGAGAGAGAGAATTGACAGTGAGGGATAGCAAATAGGAATTATAACACAAGGAGTGAAATTTGATACATAAAAATACACGACTACACGTGACATCATGTCATGCAAAGTTTCTATATAATCTGGACTCGTAGTTTTTAGTGCATACGAATAGATTATGAATTGTGGTGGAATTACCTTTGATTTTTTTATTTTTTAAATAATTAAAAAAAATTTATAATTAATGTGTAATGCTTGTTGTTGTGTAGCATGCAATAGCTTATACGGGAACATCAGAAGAAATATATGGAGCAAAGGCAACAATAAACGTGTGGGATCCATCAATTGAAGAATTGAACGAATTTAGCCTTTCTCAAATTTGGGTTTTATCTGGCAATTTTGACGGCTCTGATCTTAACAGTATCGAAGCTGGTTGGCAGGTATGTACTCTCTTTTTTTTACTCCAATGATCAATTTCTTTTATAATTACTCCATACAACCTATGATACTCGGACTCTTTATTTCACCTCATGTACTCGTGTCGGATTCTCGACACTCAGATATGGGTGTGGCATCTGACACTTCACTTTTAGTTCAAAATCATAAAACTTTTTTACAAAATAGCTGAGTCGAACACTTGAACACGTATCTGTGTCAGACATAGGTACCCGAGTCATAGTAACATAGCATAGAAGTAGTATGAACCTTGATGTTTGACTATATCCCTTCATAGGAACTTGTTAATACATTGTGATTTCCCATATACCTCTAGGCATTGTATGTGTTCCCTATTCTGTAATATATTGGCTCGACCCCATATAATTAAAGATGATACTCGACTTCATACTTTATTTAGGATTTAAGGTCGTCTTTTTCACTTGATTTATTCTAACTGAAACTAACTATTGTAATTTTAAATTTTAGTTTTGCTCATTTAAAAAGAGTTTGCTGAGTCTAGTGCTATTTCAAAAACTACTGATTCTCGCCATGACATGAAATTGTCTCATAATAGAAATTGCATTATTACTTAACACCGAATATTCACATATCTTGCGTTATTCTATTTTAAGCAGATATATATGCATTATGCATGAATACATTAATTAATTATTTAATTAGTTGATGGAAGCCCTAAGGATATGATTGTTGTACTAGTCAGGTCAGTCCGGAGCTTTATGGTGATAGCAGGCCAAGATTATTCACTTACTGGACGGTCAGATTTCTTCCCTTTATTTTAATCTTTATTTTTGCCATTTTTTAATTTAGTTAATTGAAATTATAATATGGAAATTGCTTGGTGTTTTATTACTAATTACTTAATTACTAACTGCTGGCAAATAAAAGTCAGCACATTAATAAATTTAGGAAATACAAGTAGAAAAATTAAATAATACAAGGGATAGAAATTTCTTTGAAGTCAGAAGATAATCACATGGGTAATTAAGTGTCTTTAAGGTCAAAATTATTAATAAATTCACCTACTTTGTTCACTATTTGTAATGTATAAAAGTCAAATTCTGTTTTAATTAATGTCAACAATAATTTCTCTGATTTTAGCATCTCTTTAATTACAAATTTGGTAAAAGCTGATTTCTGTTTTAAACACTCATTCTATTGATATACTCACAAACAATTGCGAGAAGCATTAAACGAGTTTCAAAACTTACTAATTACCTGAACGATAGACTATATGCTTGAATGTATGTATCATGTATACTTACGTATTTTGTAACTCCAATTACTTACAGATGTATGTTAGATTTTGCTCAATTATGCTATCCAAATATGGAGAAAAACATTACAAAGTACACTCATGATTTTAATTTATTTATAGAAAATGAGAATGGATGGATCCAATGGTAATAGTATATGCATTAAATAAGATAATAACCATTAATTAGTTAGTACACTTGTGTACTAATTATAAGTAATGGTACGAAAGTGACACAACCATGTGCCTTAATATCTGAATAATGATCAACTGACCAAATTTGATTACACCAATTCCCAAAAATATTTGGACCACCTATTCATTACTTATAATGATGAAATTTACACCCCTTTGTTAGTGGATCTTATTAAATGGCCGTTAATCCCTTTTGTTTTCTATTTTATTTTATTTTTTTCCTATTTTTGCATGGTAGAGTGACTTGCAATTAACATATTTTGATAAAAGATGAGTTGATTGAAATTCACTCCTAGGATCTACAAAGGTGACCTAGAGGGCTAGAGGTGAACTTTAAGTTATAAAATCCGTGCTTTAAGTTAGATAACTAAATACCAGGTGAATCGAATGCATCTTAAATAAGGTTGTATGTCCTTATCTCACTAAATGCATGCGTAGCAAACTTCTGTTAATTAGATTTGATTAGTGGTGATCAAAACAGTAGAGTGGAAGTAAAATTGATAAGTCGATTTGAGGTTATGACTTATGAGAATGCTACTAGTAATTCATTTCCAAACAAGCGACTTGTACATAACACGCTAATAAGAGAGTTGTTATTAGTTGTAATATATTGTATTTTAAAATGTAAATTGTACTACATTGTTTTCAAATTCTAATTATTAGTAATAATATACTAATAATTGATAAACAAAGTGATAATAGATGGTAATAAAATCGAGTAAAGGAATGATATTAAATTATGTTGTTTGACATGATACAGAGTGACTCGTATCAAGCAACTGGTTGCTACAATCTTCTATGTGCTGGGTTTATTCAAATTAATAGCCAAATTGCAATTGGAGCTGCTATTTCTCCGGTTTCTTCGTTTCAAGGCAGCCAATTTGACATCACCATCCTCATTTGGAAGGTTTGTGTCTCCTCATTTTGAACTATATACTTGTAGGTAGCATATCATTCGTTAATTTAAATAATACGAAGTATATATTAAAATATTTTCATGATTATATGTAATTTGTGGAATAACTTTTAGGATTATAATTCTAGGGATATAAGATGACTTGAGTTATAAAGTTATAAGTTAAGCACGTCTTTTAAGGTGTCCACTATACACTCGGGTGTATCATGTGTACATATATTCACACACATTTTTACTAGGCTTTGGTGTATAAAATGTCTACAACAGTCAACTTTCCTAAGAATCGGGCTTTATTTTATGATATTTTTTTGTTTGAAAATTGTAGGATCCAAAACTTGGAAATTGGTGGATGAGCTTTGGGGATGACACCCTAGTAGGGTACTGGCCAGCAGAGTTGTTCACCCACCTAACAGATCATGCAACCATGGTAGAGTGGGGTGGTGAGGTGGTCAACACACAGGCTAACGGGCTTCACACCGCGACTCAAATGGGTTCGGGCCATTTCGCCGAAGATGGGTTTGGCCAAGCCAGTTACTTCAGGAATCTAGAGGTTGTGGACTCAGACAACAGCCTTAGTGCACCCCAAGATATCCAAATTCTTGCTGAGAATATCAACTGTTATGATATTCAGAGTTCATACAACAATGATTGGGGCCAACATTTCTACTATGGTGGGCCTGGGAGAAGCCCAAAGTGTCCATGATTCTTAGCCCAAATCCACCTAGAATATAATTAAATCTTTTTTTCTTTTCTAGTATTAATTCTTTTATTTTACTTGTTTTAAGCTAAGGTAAATATATCACAAATTCACAATGCTTTCTGATTTTGTTCTCTGCAGTTATCTTCTAATTATAATATATCTTTGGTCAATCTAAAAAGGTGACAAAGAAATGTAATTGTGAAATAATCAAGGAAGAAAGCATTATTCTTAATAGAAGTGGCAATTTCTTTGTATGCGAATTTCTCTAACTAGTAAGATTCCAAACATAAGCATCAAGTAGATATAGATGTCAAGTAGAGATTATGTGCGTATCTAGAGAGGGCAAAAAACGACTAATAAGACATGATTCAATGTTGAATTTTAAGTATCACCCAAAGCGTATAACTATAAATTAGACCATAACGAACATTTACTTTTTTTTTTTTTTGATTATTTGAAATGCAAATGACTTATTAGACATAATGTCTTTGGACCAAAAAAATAGCCGTGTGATGTTGAACATACATGATACATATTTAAATTAATCGGGTTATCCCTTCTACATGATGAGAACTAAAAGTCACATACTCACATTGCTTTGAATTTTTTGAATGGGAAATTATATCTTAGACTGCATGCTATCTTTAACTTTCTTTAAGATATAGTTAGAATCCAACTAAAAAAAAGTCTAGTTCTAAGATAACTTTACTTAATTTATCATGCAAAAAGCAGCAATGATTTATTATTAGAAAAGCTACAAATAATTTATAGAACAATAATAGATTACAAGTTTATAAACTTTGCTCTTTAACTTTTTGTAAAATAACTTTTTCTTTTTCTTTCTTTGTTAATTAAAACTACTACATATGTTTTCTTAGTAGATATGATAAACGGGTCAAATAGGGTCATTATGATTATGATTGGATAATTTTGAATCAAAATATCAAAATTGAGTAGTCTTGTAGGACTAGCCCACACCCTACCTGGACTTGACAATCTCATTGGATTCTTTGGACCCAACCTCCATATTGGGCCTACTCCTAACATCATTTAAACTCAAAGTCAATTATATTCTTATTTCCACTTAATTTATACGGCTTACATTATGATAATTGTAAAATAGATCATGTTGTGTCGGGTTCAAATTCGTCTTGTTAATAAACAAGTTGAAAAATAGTTAATCTAAACAATTTGAAAGCCTTAGACCCGAATCTAACTCACTTATTAAAAAGGTAAACTTTTAACCTATTAAAATTATTATTTTGTCCACAATAATATTAATAATATGTATATTTAAGGAATCCTACTGAACCATTGCAAGTCAATGTTTAAGAGTTGAGAGTAGAGGGAGAAGGTAATAAGAGAATTTCTTTACTCCCAACCAAATGGAGTTGGTAAAATTCGATCCCGTGACCTCAAAGTTACAAGGTGAACTCTTCACCAACTCTACCAAATAAAGCTTGATTTGTCGTATATGAAGTATGGAACACATGATATTTTAGGAATAGAATAAATTTGTTCTTTTGTATAGAGCAATATATACTACTATTAAGGAAAGACTTCTTGCTTAGGTCTTTCCTTACTCATATTTCTATTCAATAAGAAAACACACTCATATTTCTATTCAATAAGAAAACACACATTAACAAAAAAAAAATATTCCTTTTCTCATTGCCCCACATTTAAAATTCCTTTTTCTCCTTGTCCCCTTCTTTCACCATTCCCCCTATACCATTATAAATAAACCAAACACACCCTAAAACAACCATAAAAATATCTCCCTTCTTCCATTTTCATTTTTTTTCATAAACTCTTTTATTTACAAATACTAAAAAAAATGGGAACAACTTCAGAATCAAATATCAAGATCATAATTGAGAAAAATCCCTCCGAAGCTCGTTTATCTGAACTCGGCATTAAATCCTGGCCTAAGTAAGTATATATACATCTTCTAGTTACTTTATCAGTCTGGAATTAATAGTCACGTTAATAGCAAAAAACCCGAACAAAGATAATAACATTATTTTTTTGCTATGTTTGTTTGTGATTATGTGCAGATGGGGTTGTCCACCAGGAAAAATAACATTGAAATATGATGCAACGGAAACATGTTATTTTGTGAGAGGAAAAGTAAAGGCATACCCTAAAAAAGGGTCAACAAATGATAATGAAGGAGTAGAATTTGGGGCAGGAGATATTGTGATTTTTCCCAAAGGTCTTAGTTGCATTTGGGAAGTTTCAGTTGCTGTTGATAAATTCTACAAGTTTGATCCTCCTTCATGCTAATTAACATACTTAGTTAATTAATTAATTAATCACCTTTTGAATTTATTATTTTTAAAGTATTTTTGTTTGGTTATTAGGTTTTAATTTTAGTAAGATTCTCTCAAGTGTTCCAAGAATCTAGGAAATATTGCACAAGTAATAAGTCCAAAGTTTTTTGGAGGTTTAATTTTCAGTTTGTACAAGTTTTGTAATTTGGGTAGCATTTATATGGAGTATAAATACATGGGTTAAGCTCAGAATTTTATATAAATCATAAATTCATAATACACGCACTTTGTTTAATTTCATTTTTTCGTTTCATAACATTCTCTTGTTGATTTTATAAATGTGTTGGACTTTCAAGTGTTTGGTGTGAATGTGTGAACTATCCCATAACACTTGTGCATGATGAAAAGAATTCCTTCCTTGATATCTATCACTAGATTGATGAATTAAGTACTCTCTCGGTCCACAATCGAGTGTCTCATGTGAGAATCACACGCCTATCTATCATCAAATCACTACTATGTTGATTGATTCATATGTTGGTGAATATTTATGGGTAAAAGGCGTAGTATATACGATTATTAACTTGCAATTTTCTTAATGTACAAACAAATTTTCTTGTATTAAAGAGCTTCATAATATGCATATATGTTAGTTGTAACATTATTTGAACTTTTATTTTTTTAATGACGGGAAACATTATTTGAACTAACACTACATCATTCTATCAATTCTAGTTTGTGAACCAATAATAAAAATTATCATTTGAATGTCGATGAAGGAAGAGCAATAGTTTTGTTGACGTATTTTTTCGAACTTTAATTTCCTCTAAACATATAGGACTTACTGTTCATTTTTAATGCATAATTCAACTTTATACTACCAGGAGTACCATCCCAAAAAAAAAAAAAAAAATGGAACTTCAAGTATGGTCATAGCATATCTAAATTTTACAAATAAATTTTAAAATTATAAGGAATATATATAGTTAGTAATCCTATGGGGAAAAAATATTTTATAACACCCTAATTAATAATTATCCTAGAAGGGAAAACATATTACATGCTCACATTTAGTATGTATTGAACTATGAACGTATTCTTAGTTGTATTTGTATACCTAAATTTAGGGTACATATCTAGCTATAACATTTTTTTTTTCTCAATTTATAAGTCTGGCTCATTTAAAATTCTTCAAATGAACAAAACTAATGACTCACTATATATTGTGTCAAAAAAAAAAAATGACTCACTATATAGCAAAAAAAAAAACAAAAACAAAAAAAACCTTGCTCTTGATTCTTTTTTTTTTTTTTAGAAAAACTCGCTCTTGCTTAAAAACACCTATAATATATATCTCTTAGTTTTTAGCTAGAGACATACATTCATCATGAAGATATATAGACGTATATTTGTATATTATTGTTATGTGAAAATATTATCAACAATTCAACAAGCAAGAAATTTTAATTTCTTACCAAGATTAAGATTTATGAATAATTGAATATGATAGGAGGTATCTTTCAAAAAAAAAAAAAAAAAAAAAAAAAAAAAAAGAAGAATATGATAGGAGATAGAGAGAGGTATGCATGATGCATGAGTCAAAGAAGGTTACGAGTAAAAGGCAATAAGTTGCATGTCAAGTCCACAACAAAGTGAACACCTTTTTGAATTTAAAGTAGCTTTGAGGTTTGACTGGTCAACTCAACAGATCTTCATGAACTTCGATCGATCTGTAAATATTAATTTATTTAATGGTTTTGCTAAAAATTTGCCATGATTAAGATAAGATCGAAGAAAGCTCCAACTCTTGGTTTTGCTTTTCTTCTTTTGTTGGTTTGTCGTCTGTGCATGGCACGTGAAACCCACCATGGATTTTAATTGTGGGCCTATTTATTTGACAGGGAGCATATGTTACATGATTATATAATATATACCCTTTTTTTTTCCTTCTTTTCTTTTAAGAAAAAGGTTTGATGGTTTATAATTAATACTTGTATTAGGATAAAAATATCGTTAAATAGATCATATTAGAGTTGATTATGAAGTTTGGTTAATATCGAGTCAAGAGAAATAGGACAATAATAAAAGAAATCGAGGTAGTAGTAAGAAGTTTATGAAAGGAAAAGTATCCTGGACGCCCTCATTTAAAGTTTAAGAACTTTAACATGTGCAGTTAATTCAGCTAATAACTATAATTAAAATAGTAATGGATCATATACTTAGGGATGATGGAGTAACTATTTGGTAGAAGGTTGTTTGTTCAATCAAATATGAATTGAATGATCCAAATGACACACGCACTAGTGTTGTTTGCCTTGTCCAGTTTGATTATTACCCATCACAAAGCTACAAATTGCGTGTATATATATATTGTCCATGAGTTGGTTGAAGAAGTTATTGGGCAAAACATAGAGGTTGATTTCAGGGATATCAACAAAATTTCATTAAACTTTTCTCTAAAGTAATATCGTATTACTCCCATTTATATTGGTATATACAAGAAGTTAGAGTAGTCTATATTAGTATATTGCCAATTGTATCACTACGATTCATTTGGTAGTGGTTATAGTCATTGTGGTTGAGCATTTGTGACGGAAAAATAAAGATGGCAAATGGAAGGCAGGTACTACTATTGAGATTGCATTGGTTACGTAAACAGACGACATAACCTAAACATGCATTGCATGTCGCACGCAGCAAAATTGGATGGATATAAGTTGGCAGACGTAGGAGAAAGAAAGAATATATTCCACTGACATTATTTGATATGATATGATGTACTCCTATCAATCCTGTCATATGCAATTGTAGTTTTGTGAATTGTGAGAACTAATAAGAAGTGTTTCATATTATCTGCAACGATTTGATATTAAGTAGAAAGAAAAAATGTCTAATTGTTGCAAATAATATAAAACGGGGTTTATATCATCACCTTTATATATTTTGTGAGATAATAGAGGGTGGAAGTTTTTTATGCATTGCAAAATAAAGGAAGGTCTTAAAGACCATCACGTACTAAAATATTCCAAATAACTTGCTTTTGGTTTGTAGTTCTCCATCTCTTTATGACTTTATCTTATTGTTAGATTAACTCAAACAAATTTTTTTTTAATTTGGTTATTGCTTTATGTCTTTAATTAATTAATTTTGTAAGTATTAATTAAATAATGAAGTTTAGATACTTGACATACATTAAGAAGAATCTAACAAGTAACAGCTTAATATTGACCGCTTTGTTAAATTTCATATGAAACTAAGCCATACTTCAAAAAATTTATTAGTTTGACTCCTTTGTTAAATACAATTCTGGGCCGCAGTCGCAAGTCAAGAGAGATAGTCCATTTCACAAGACCAAAAGAGGTTTTATCTTGAAATTATATGGCAATAGGAAAAGTGGCTCTTTAGCCTTATAAAAGTTATTAACTTTCTCTTTTTCAACTATTGTGGAACACTTACATATGTTATTTGGTAGGACATACTTGGACACCCTTCTATTAATTTAATTTGAAACAAAATTGTAATTGTTGTTCTTAATTTGACCCCTTCCCCTAATTTGAACCTAACATAATTATAACTCATTATATATATTCTTAATTTGGATTTCAAGAAAATAAAAATTGTTCAAGATCTGTCACTATTTATTGGCCATCCATCACATTTTGATCCCCATTGAGAAGTAAATCTCTTTGCTTAAGGTTAGCAAAGGGCCTGTTCTGATTTACTAAACTGAATTGAAATGAGCTGAACTGATTGGAGTTGAACTGAAGTGGACTGAATATTTTATGAGAGAATGAAATTAGGAACTGAAATGAACTGATTGTATCTAAGCTGAACTGAATTGAAATTAAGATGAAGAGAACCGACCCTAAAAATAATTTATCAAATATACAGTATTTCTTATTCAATTGTGTGCATGCATGCCAAAAAAAAAAAAAAAATAATTATGTGCATGCATGACATGCATATCTTGGCTTATTTTCTTGATTTATTCCTTAATTAATAAGTTAGGTTATAATAGTGGAAGGAGACTTTTCTAACTATTGATTATATTTTGTTTAAAAAGAAAAATTCCGAGCATAAATCATTATTTTTTCTGTACACAAACAAAATTATTTTTAAGTACGAAATCATAGTTAAGTGTCTTTGTCTAGTTGGACAGCCACTAATAGTGTGGTCCTTTAGATGACCACATTTTGTCGCCTTGATCCAATCAATTCTGATAATTTTGGGTCTACTTTTACGTATAACGTGAGTGCATGAATTTCCCCCTTTATTTTTCAATTTTGTTGTTATCTTTGTGTTCAAGTGTTTTAGATCAATTACCATTTAATTTTACCAATCATAAACTTATCATATCTCAATTTTCACTGTTTTTTTTTTCTTTTTATCTACTATTTGTGGGTCAGACACTTAGGAGTAGAGGAGATGGTAAGGGAATTCCTACCCCCAAATACCCTGAATTCGAACCTTAAATCTCTAAAATATGAGGTAAGAGTCTTACCAAGTGAGCCAACACTTTCAGTTTATGATTGGTAAAGTTATGTCTGCTAGAGATTTAATTTCAAAAGGTGCAAGAAAGCTGATTGGTAAAGGTGCTACATACTATTGACGTATGGAATGACCCTTGGGTTCCCTCTTTGCCCAATTTTCGTGTGTTAAAAGACATCAGCAGCCTGAGTATGATGCCCCTGCTTATGTAATAGCCTGATCTGCGAAGGTGAGTGGAATGTAAGCTCTCTGAATTATCTTTTTACGCTCTATGAAGTTAAAGAAATCCTAAAAATCCCAATTGCTCGGTTTGGGACTGCTGATTCCTGGGCCTGGCATCACACAAAATCTGGAGAGTTCTCTGTCAGAAGCGCTTACCACCTCATGCTTGAGTCTACTAGATCAAGCATTGCCTCTTCTTCTGCCCCTATGCAAAAGACTCTATGGTCTAATCTGTGGAATGCGAAGCTGCCACCAAAAGTAAGGCACTTTGGCTGGAGAGCTCTTCATAAGGCTATTCATGTTCGTTATAATTTGAAAAAACGTGGCATATGTCTTGATGATTTATGTCCAATGTGTGGCGAAGCCTCCGAAACTATTTGTCATGCCTTGCTATTTTGTGAAGTTGTCAGGAACATATGGTATCTATCTCCCCTCAGATTGGTTATTGATGATTTTAATTCCCTCTCTTTTCTACCCCGGTGCAATGCAAAAAAGGAGATTTTTAAAGACAAGTTATGGTGGGATAACTTTTGGAGTTTACTTTGGGGAATTTGGCTAAAGAGAAATGCGTGGCTATTTGAGAAAAAGAGTTTGCAGGTGGAAAAAGGTCTTAAGGAAAGCTGTTGGCATCATAGGTGAGTACGAGAAAGCGAACACCATTCTCCCTACTAAACTAACATATAAGCTAGTTCCCCCCCCCCCAGAGATGGTCTCGCCCTGCTGTTGGACTGTTCAAACTGAACACTGATGCCGCAATTTTTGCTAATGAAAATGTTGGATTGGGTGGAATTGTTCGTGACAGCTGCGGAGATGTGATGCTAAGTACATGCCTCAAAATCAGAGGGTGTTTTGGGGTGGATATTGCTGAAGCCATGGCTGCTAGGCATAGCCTAGAGATCGCCATTGAAGCTGGGTTAAACAAGATCATTTTGGAGTCTGACAGCCTCAAATTGATTCAACACTTAAAGAGCAAAAAACAGGAAGCCTCTTACTTTGGGCGTATCACTGCTGATATTCTCCAACTTGCACAGACCTGTACATCTTTTGATGCTGTGCACATTGGCAGGAAGGGAAACGAAGTAGCTCATAAACTTGCCCAGTTTAGTAAAAACCATGATGTAATGCTTGTTTGGATAGAGGAAGTTCCCTCTGTTGTAACTAATGCACTTGCTTCAGACTTAGTTTCTGATTAATTTTAATGGATTACTTTCTGTCAAAAATAAATAAAAAAAAAAAAAAAAAAAGTGAGCCAACACTTTATTGGTGGTTACGTATATGAATATATCGATATGATACCTAAGAACTACTCCGTATAATCGTATATTGTGTATGTCTGTATAACTCCTAACATTCAAATTCAAAAACATAGAACCAATTTGTGGGAGACGAGTCTCATCATAAAATATCTAAATAGTGCTATTGAATATTTTTGCCATCAAAAAATATAGTAAGATATATCATATACAAGTGTGACGGTGATGACTGATGAGAGGCTAGCTTTAGAAACCGTAGTATAGGTTTTTATTAAAGTAGGAATAATAAAACTAATAAGATATAACGGTGTGAGTTGATTGTAAAAAAAAAAAAAAAAAAAAAAAAAAAGGTATGAGTTTTATCCGATGGATGAAGATTTAGAATTAGGGCTTGTTCTCATTGTCTGAATTGAACTTATTAATTAGTGATTTTTAACTATGAATTAGTGATCTATGATTATTTATTATTATACATATGTGTATATTATATTATTATTATTACTAAATGTTATTATTAAATATTATTATTATTAAATATTATTGTTATTATTATTATTATTAATTATTATTATTATTATTATTATTATTATTATTGTTATTATTATTATTATTATTATTGTTATTATTATTATTGTTGTTATTATTATTGTTATTATTATTATTATTATTATTATTAATAAGAGCTTAAAAGAATGAAATTTGGCTTTATATCATTAGCAATATCATTAGACATAAACTGAACAGAACTGAATTGAACTGAACTGAATTGACCTGACCTTAACTGAACTGCACTGAAAATAAACGTATGAGAACAGGGCCTTAATCGTCATACCCTCTTCGACTTCTATATTCATACCTTACACATTGTTTGGATTGAAGGAAATAGAGTGAAAGGAGGGGAAGGAGATTAGGAGAATGAAAGGATAAATTATCTTTTAATTGGATAACAAATAATGAAGGAAGAGAATTGAAGAAGGGCGCCCCAATTAATAATCTCATAAAAAAATTAATTGAAAAAAAAAGTAATAATATTTTAGTTTATCTCCTCTCACAACTTTATGTATTGATTTCTATATCACTTTTTTATTTTCATTTTATCATTTAAAAATAAAAGAAAATGATTACATTGTGAGAGGAGATATATATATTCACAAATTTATCTCAAAGACAAATTTAAATTCCCAAATCGGAGGAAGGAAAAATTGAGGGATTAAATTGTAAGAATTGATCTCTTCAACTATGGAGAGATAATTTTGGAAGGAAACCTCATTATTCTCCCCTCCCCTCCCCTTTTTTTTGGGATTTGTTAAACGTCGCCCGCAAATCTCCACATAAAGCCCACAAATATTTTTACTTTGACTCTTTTGCCCTTTTTCTAATTTTTACCGAAACCGTAATTCACTCTCACGAAGAATGTGGAGCTGGAGTGGATCGCCGAGAGACACCGAAGAGCCGTCATCGTCGCCGGAAAGCGAGATAATCCGGGGGAAAAATTACGAAAAGTAGGGGTGGCGTCTGGTCAGGACGCCGCCACCATGGCTGTGGCGTCCTGGCCAGACGCCGCCCCTACTTTTTGTAATTTTTTTATTTATTTTTTTTCTTTTTTTTTTTGTAATTTTATTTAAACTTTTTGTAATTTTTTTTAAATTTTATTTAAAGTTTTTGTTTTTTTTAATTAAACATTAACACAAAAAATTCTGATTTAAAAAAAAATATATACATTAGAAATAAAAACATTAACACATAAAACAAAAATATTAAACATTAACAAAAGAATTCTGATTTTCCAAAAAAAAAAATATTAGACAAAAAAAAAAAAAAAAAAAAGGTGGTAGGGCGCCTGGCCAGGACGCCCAACCCCTGGTGGTGGCGTCTGCTCCGGCCGCCGGGACCAGGGGGCTGGCGTCTGACCTGGACGCCCAGCCACGGCGGTGGCGCCTCTGGAAAACGCCACAACCGTGGCTAGGCGTCCAGGTCAGACGCCAGCCCCCTGGTTCCGGCGGCCGGAGCAGACGCCACCACCAGGGGCTGGGCGTCCTGGCCAGGCGCCCCACCTCTTCTGGTTTTTTTTTAATTTTTTTTTTTAAAAAAAACCCTGCCACCGTGAGCCGTCCTTCCCTCCGCCGCTGTGGCCGCCAAGTCCTTGCCTTGCCGCCTCAACATTGCCGTATTTTCGGGTGATTAGAGTGTGGGTATGGGTTAGATTTTTTTATTTTAGGTTTAGGGCAATAAGGTAAATTCAATATAGATTTGTGGGCTTTATGTGGAGATTTGCGGGCGATGTTTAGCAATCCACTTTTTTTTTCCTTCCCATTTTACTATCCAATCACATTGTCTAGGGTTATTTAAAGTAACGTTTTTGATATTTGCAATTTTCTCAAATGAAGATAGAGTATGGACTCTAGCCATTCTAACTCATAGACACTTGTCACTTTGTCCCTAATATTTTGTCCCATTTGATTTTTACGGTTGACACGTGTTATAATGTTTAATTTATATCTCCATTATATGTGTAAAAATTACAAAACGTTGATATTAAAGAAATACGTAATGAGATGGGTCAAATAAAATCACACATCTATCATTATATTACCTATTGTAGTTAACCAAATTAATAGTCAAAGTTTACAAAATTTGACCAAAAATTAGACAATGGGGAAAAAAAATAGAAACAAATAGAGTACTTGATACCTCAAATTAGGCAATTGGGTGAAGCCACATGGGGGTTGCCGGGTTGGTAATCATGGGCCAACTTTACATCTAATTATTTTCCTAGCTAAATTGTCTTCTTACTTCGTAAAATACTACTCCCTCCGTTCCCGATTGATAGTCACTTTTGAAGAAAAATCAAGGGAATTAAGGAGAATTAAAGAAAGTACATTGAAAAAGTAAATTTACATTAGGTATGCAATACTAGAGAGAGAGAAATTAAAGTACATGGGAAAGTAAAATTTACATTGAAAAGTTAAATTTGTACAAATATTTTTGCAAATGTTAGAGAATTTTGGTAAAAAAAAAAATATTAATAGTACTTGAAAAAAGAAAATGTGACTAATATTTTGGGTGCCCAAAAATGGCATAAGTGACTATCAATCGGGGACAGAGGGAGTACAAGCAAATATATACTCTATCGAGTTTTAAATTATTATATCCGTTTCTTATTATATATGCATAATAAAAGAATATTTATGTCTCACAAATAATATTAATTGTTGCAAATAATTTTTTTTTTGTAAAAAAAGGTAGTATCTAATATTGATTTAACAGTAAAAGTTATACACCCTCCATTTTTAAATACTTGCTCAATTTCTCTATGCACGGAGTTTTATGAGAAATAGGAGAAAGTAATAAAATATAGATATAATGGGTTAGTGTAAGGTAAATTAGAGGTGAGAGAATCTAACAATTATAAAATTGGGTCCCACTAGTTGAGAGAAATAATTTAAATATTATAAAAGCTTTTTAAATAAAATGGAAAAGTATTTAAAAACGGCCACAAAAGAAAAGTAGAGCAACTATTTAAAAACAGAGTGAATAGTACCTATGAACATTGGTCCAAGTGGCAAAATTTACCAAACACTACTTTTAAAAAAAGTGTTATATGTACCCATAATTTTGTGAATCATTTAATTAGGTTCAAGCCAATTTTAAAAGGTTTTTTTTTTTTTTTTTTTTTTTTTTTTTTTTTTTTTTGTAATATTAGTTAAATATACTCTTTTTATTATTATTATTATTATTAAAAAAAGGGTTCATTTTAGCATCATAGAATTTACGATAAAATCAATAATCAAATATGACTTACGCTAATGTGGATATTTGTATTTTAGATTATTAGGGTCTTCTCCGATAATTTAGTGGCACTGTACTAGTAAAAAAAATTGGCCCATACAAATTTTAGAAGACATTATTAGATGAATTTTCGGAGGCATATTTAAATAATTAAAAATCAAATCAATAATTATATAAAAAAATTAATCATTAAAAGAAACCCTAAATAGAATATGGATTTTAACTGAAAAATCGCCAGTGGAAAAATTAAAAAACTTTGAGTGCAAGTTAAAATGAAATTTTACAATCTAAAAAGTAGGGGATATTGAGATTTGATTTGAAATTAAGTAAGTTATTTAAGAAATAAATAGTTTGACAAAGTAAAAGGGTTGCTAAAGTCAGTGACAGAACCACGTTAGAACACATGCAAGGGGCCATTTTTTTTTTGTTTGGTGGTAAATAGGCTATAAAAAAGAATAAATGAATTATAAATATGTTTAGTATCACAAAGGTGAAAATGTTTTAGTGGTTAGATTGAATAAGGTTATTACTCGCTCCTTGCTTACTCTAGTTCCGTAATATTAAACAATTTTATGTAACCAAATTATAATTGAGAACAAAAAAAAAAATAAAAAAAATAAAAAAATAAGGCTAAGATACCCTTATTGGAGATATGATTATTCTTAATATTAGACATTAATCTATTATTTTTTTTAGACAAACAATATTAGTCAAATAATAATTAAAAAATAGTTAAATTTGGGCCAAATATTGGAGATATGATACCCTTTTATTTTTTGCCTGAATAAGACTTATTGTACACATACTTAATCTATTATTTTTTAAACAAAAAATAATTAAAATAGAGTTAATTAAAAGAGGAAATTAGAGAAAATGTATTAAAATTAAAACCACACATAAATATTAATAAGAAAAGCGAAAATTTGATACTAATAATCTCAACTTTACACCATATTTTTTTTTTTAATAATAGGTTTTATAACATGTGTCAAATAGCGATCGATAAATCTAAAAAAAATCACCCCTTCCCTACACACCCCAACCCCGCCGCCACCGGAACCACCTCAATCCCCTTTCCGCACCAAAAAACCGAACCCTCCTCCTGCTGGCCAGTCGCCCCTTCCTTCCGTCCCATCGTCCTTCCCCCTTCCCCTTGAACCACTATCCCCATAAGCTCGTAACCCCCCTTCCTTCCCTCGAAACACCCACGAAATCACTCCCCCACCCTCGAAACGCTCACGAAATCCCTCCCCCCACCCTCGAAACACCTAGCCTATGTTTGTTTAGCCTTAGATTTGGTTAAATTTTATACCAATTCAGAGTAGTTGTATTTGCAAGTTTTAATTCCAATTTAGAGTACCCTGATTTTTTTTTACGAGTACAACTTAAGTACCCTAAATGATAACTCTAAGAGCATAGCCAATGGATGCCCAAGCTAAGGGTGGTCATCATATTTTTTATTACTTTCTCTCTCTTCCACCTCATTTATGCCCAACTCCCATGCCCATATACTCACATTGGTTGCCCTCCAAATTTGTGGGCATTGATTCTCCTTTCATTCCATTCCCATGTGAGTCTTCATCAATTGAAAAAAAAAAAAAAAAAAAAAAACTAAACCTCCTCTCTTCGTTGGACAAGTGGCGAAATACCACTAAATGCCCACACTTAACAAATGGTCATGGCCATGACCTGGTCATGAACCATTTCTCACCAAAAGTACAACTTTTTCATTTTTTTAAGCTTTTTTTTATTTTTCTCTCTCTTCATGCCCACCCAAAATGGGCAACCATTGGCTATACTCTAACTCCTTTAGGTTAATTGTATTTGCGAGTTCTAATTTCCAATGTAAAGTACTCCGTACCTTGACTTTTTGCTCACTTAGTCACCCGTAGTAAGAAACTTGTATTTTCTCTAATCATTCACCATCAGCTCCATAACTCAAACCCGACTCATTGACCCGCCCCTCTCAAAAAATCAAACCTCTATCATTCAAAAGTCTACATTCTTTTACAGTGAACTCTCAAAAACCCGCCCCTCTCAAAATAATCAAACCTCTATTGCCGCCGTCAAATTCGCCGCCGCCGACAATTCGCCGCCGCCTGAGTCGAAGAGAAACCCAGAAAACATGGGAGAAATCGAAGGAGACAACAAAGAAAAAGTAACACCAGGAGAAATTTTAGGAAAAGCATCCGAGCTTAAACCTGGTAAAGGTGCTTACGTTGCCGCTGATGCTGCCGGTGTTAACCTTGTTTACGCTTCTCTTACTGGTTACCGCACTATCTCTCCTCCTCCTTCTGATTCTACTGACAAGGTTTGTTTCTTCTTCTTAATTTCTTTCACATTTTTGTTTTGTTAATTTATTAAGCTTCTTTTTAGGGATTTTGATTGAAATTTGGGAAATATATAGTAATATAGTATTTGACATCTTGGTGATTAATAATGTTTCAGAGTTTGTTAAATGGTTAATTTTGTGAATTAGTTTAAGATTATGGAGTTTAATGGGGGTATTTATAATTTTGATAAGCATTGATTTGTGGGTGTGATGGAAATTCTAATGCTAGTGTAGAGAGAGCACAAATGGTAATGACTAATGATAGGATTTGGTATCGAGTATCAAGTAGCAATTTCCGGACTTTAATCAACTAAGCTAGTTGGCATATGCTCTACGTAATTGGTTATGGACTTATGGAGTATGAGTGAAGAAATGTTGTTTGAGCAACCTAACAGATTTTGATTGCTCTTTTGGTATTTTAAAAATGATTGAGAAGGAAAGAGAAGCGAAGAGAGAACAAATGGAAGTTATTAGTTTGTATGTCATTTGGTTTAGTACATTAGGATTGAGAGGCACCTTTTGTTTGGTTTTGTATATATGGGAAGTCAGGAAGATGACATTTTTACATCCCAATTCCAATTCTGTCCTTTCAACAAAAATGCTATGAGTGCACTAGATAATACTTTATTAGGACTTGGCTAGCAATGTTATGGGTTTTTGGGTTGGTATGAGGTGCTAAGCGTGCATATCCATCTTGGAGTGTTAGTTGTCCGACATGGGTATTTTAGGCGAAATGAAGAGTCGAAATGCAATGAATTGAGAAATTGATATTTAGCTTGATTTAGGTTGAAGAGAGAATATGAATTGAATTGTTGATTGATTTTCACATAGGGTTATTGTTTCTATTATCATTGTCTTGTGGTATGCAGAACAAAAATGGGGAAGAGAACGGAGTTTGATTGTCATCTGTTCTTATGACTAAATTATTAGTTGCAAGGTTGACATTCAGTTTTTCTTTGCCAGAACTACTTGGACTTCAATTGTATATTTCCATCAAAAAAGTGAAAATTAGGCAGACGTACTGCTAGACCTAGAGTTTGTGAAGTGGTTAATGTGGAAGAAATCTTAGGGTATGTTCTTTTCAGCTTATTTTCAATTCAGCTCAGCTCCAATAAATTCAGTTCAGTTCAGTTCCTAATTTCCTTCTCTCATAAAATATTCAATTTATTTTAGTTCAATTCAGTTCAGCTTCAATAAGTTAAATTCAGCTCATTTCAGTCAATCAATCAGAACAAGCCCTAAGTAACAATTTCATTACGTTGTAGATTGTGTATGATTGTATGGATTTGAGATTTTCCTATGCAGAGGTTTTAGGGTTGTGTGACAATTTTAGTGGTTCCATATATGTGGCATTTATGCAGTATATGGAGAACTATGAATGCCTATATTTCTGATCTGGAGAGGTGGTTTGGTGGCTTTACTTTCATAACTATAGAAGCTTGGAACCTGATTAGAATTTCCAATACAAATATTTTTGGATGGGTCATTGTTCAACATATGACGAGTTCTCAACCCAATATTTTGGCTCAAGGTAGCCAATTTGGCGGCTTACTTAATACGGAGTAATGCTATATATCTAGTCTATGCCAATTTGTATACTAGGGATACAGATATCAATCCTTTTGGAACACTAAGGATGGTGGTTTTAGAGCAAATTCCATTATCGGGGCAGATTGAAGTCTTGAATACATTATAACTCAAACGACTCTGTTCTGAGGTTTTTCTTTAGCTGGAATTGGATATGATTATTTCTTATGTTCTTGCCAAAGTGCTCTAACTGGTAGGGTTGAATTTGGATTTGTCTAGAGAATATTAGGTTTCCCCCCCCCCCCCTTTTTTTTCCTTTTTATTTTTATTTCCTTGTAATTAGAATCTTTGATGGACTAACACAGTTTGTTGAATTAACAATCCTAGCAACGTAGTAGTGTTTTTTTAAAGGAAAAAGTCCTTTACTATTAAGTTATTAATGGGCTTGGTGTAAAGTTTTAGTATCCCCTTCTTTTGACAATTCTATACGGCTGACCAAATATGTTGAATGTTAAAGGTAACCTTTTAATATTGTCCAATTTCACTTCATGACCTTCCTAAAGTTTTACACCAGGAATTTCCCACCCAACAAAGCATAGCAGCTACCCTTCATGCCATGGAAACCACCCTTTCCCTCTCCTCCTCACAAATAGGTTAAACTATTGCAGATAGGTGAATGTAGGCATAAAAGGGGTGTAGGTGGCTTTCATGATGAAATGGGGTGGTTATCGTGTTAGGTTAGGTGGGAAGAGAAGTGAACATTGATGGAAAATTTCACGGAGGGTCATTGGTCTAACAAATAGAATTTGTCAATATATTAGGGTACCAGGTAGAAATTCGCTGTATATTTTAAAATGTCCAGCCTTTTATTTGATGATTATGCTTGCAGTAAGTGCTGTATTAATTGATGTCGATAAATTTAGCAATTGGCTTTGTTTATTAAATAATTCACTTGATGCCTATGTACTTACAACTGCTACACTTTCTTCTAAAGAGGTCAGTCGTGGAGGTAACCGGTCATAAACCGCATGGTGCAGTCCCTGAACCTGGCTGCACAGTTCTTGCACGGGTAAGTTTATTTTTTCTTGATAACTTTAGCAATTAATCTAATATTTAATGTTTATAATTGAGTTCCTTCACCATTAATAAAAAAAAAAATAAAAATAAAAAAATCCAATGGTGTGGGACTGTGGGGTACTAGACAATTTCCCCTTTCTCCAGAAAATTCCTATTTTTCCCATAATCCCAATATGTTTTGCTAGCTTTTTGAAATTTATCAATGCTACTTAGGAACTCTATGAAGTATGAAGGGGTAAGAAATAACTGCTTATTGTCATTTCTAGTGACTATTGAGTTGCATGTGTCTTTACAAACTGAAACTAATCTGTATGTGATTTTCATGACAGGTTAAAAAGGTGATGGCTAAAATGGCTTCGGCGGATATCATGTGTGTTGGTAGCAAGTCTTTTAGAGAAAATTTTACAGGCGTAATTAGGTGCTTGCTTTGTGTTAGAAGATCATTGTTCTGTATTGTTATCCATAATACATATTATGCAGGTCTTGATTAAGTAAATTGTTGTGCCTTGGCAGACAGCAGGATGTAAGAGCAACCGAGATTGACAAGGTCGATATGCATGCTTCATTTCGAGCTGGTGATATTGTTAGGGCAGTGGTTGTATCCTTGATATACTAGTTATTCTGCCGTAGTTTCTTTTCTTCATCCATTATTTTTCTTACTATGATTTTCCATAGTAATATTTATCTTAAATGGATGTGTTGTTACCTCAGGTTTTTGGAACTCTTTTATTTATTTGCATAAATTCGCTGCCAAAAGAAATGCTTGAAAGCTTTGTTAAAAATGATCAACTTAAGCATTTACACACCCTATCTATTGACAATAAATTGGTTCTTCTTTTGCTTCAAGTACCCTTGTCGAATCTTTTACACTCTCTTTGGACTGGATACGGAAAATTTTCATATAATAGTTGAGTCTGACACTTGATATTTACCTGTGATTGATATGAGTTTCCAAGTCTGAGTCTGTAGTCCATACAGCCGTACCTACTTTATCTGTGGGCATGTCCATTATTTTACTCTATGAGCCTTATGAAGATTTCCTTGACATATCTATTAGCTATCCCTGGGGGATGCAAGGGCCTATCACTTGTCAACGGCAAAAAACGAATTGGGAGTTGTTTCTGCTGAAAGCACTGCAGGTTAGTGAATTTGGCTATATGTCTTGCTTTGAGCCTTTGTTCATTTCCCCTTTCTTTTCCATTCTGTTTACTTAGTTACTACTACCTGAGATGATTTAAATTTTCTTGCAGGTGAGACAATGATTCCTATAAGTTGGACAGAGATGCAATGTCCTGTGACTGGCCAAATTGAGCCGAGAAAGGTTGCCAAGGTTGGAAATTGAGACCCAGCATTCTTTCACCGTAGATCTTAGGAATGATAAGCTCTTTGTAAAGCTGAATATTGTCATAAAGAAATCGCCGCAGTTTGTTACATTTATTGTGAGCTCTTGTTCTAGGAATCAGTCAGGCTTTTGTTTGGTGTTGATAGAGCATGATTTAGGAAATACTACATGATTTAGTAGCTGCAGAATTCAGCTCGATAATTACAACAGTGACATGATTATTTGACCTATTGTAATTGCTTCTGCTGCAATGCCAGTTAGTATTTATGGATGAGCTAAAAAGGATTTATGCCTGGATATATCAAATTGAACATTCTTATTGATAACATTTTTTCCCATTGCTGCCAAGTGAACTTTTTGATGCTGAAAGAAAAAACAGCAATTTTTTAATGAGATTGAGCTAATGGCGAGAATTAATTGGTTCCCTCTAAAAGTGCAAAGCTCATAATTTCCTCTCCGGCTGAGAATGCTATGCAGGGCCAAATGTTATGGCACTGCCTTATTGATAGTTTTGGCGCGAGATCAAATCGTATCTACATCATTCATCAGAGGAGCATTGTTTAAGTGTTACTTTGCCTGAATCAAGAAATAAAATGGTTCCCATTTCACTAGCTATTTTGTGATCATGAATAAAGCATATTATAAATTCCATCTAATCTAAACCCAAATTTTGTGGGCCATTAGATATCCACAAAAATTTCCAACACCACAAAATGATCTTGAAACCACTCCCAAAATGCACCATTTGTCCACTGCTAACCAAAAAAAGCCAATGTTACACTTGATATTAAATTTTTTTGGGTCCAAATATAATTTTTAAACAAAGAGAAGAAATAAGCTCCCAAAAATGGCTACTCTTTACCATCATCAATACTATCATCCTCTTCTTCTTCAATCTTCTTCAACTAAATTATGTTCCACAAAATCACTGTGTTTCAGTAATTATTCAAATTCCCACTTCAGAAAATCTCTTAGCTACAAAACCCATGTCCCTAAATTTCCCCTAACTGTTGCATTTGCTCTTACTCAATCTGATTCCCCCAAATCCTCTAATCCTGATCCACAAACCCTTCTTCGAGAATTAGCGGTTAGTTGTTCTTTGGATTTTATTTTGGTTTTTGGTCTAAATTTTTTACCTTTTTAAGTGATATTCTAAAGTTTGTTTTGCTAGTTTGCAGGTTAATTTGGATTTGCCATCTGATTACTTTGCCAAACTTCCTAGGGACCTTCGTCTTGATGTAAGCGAAGTTTTTTTTTTTTTTTTTTTTTTTTTTTTTTTTTTTTTTTTTTTTTTTGTAAAATTTGAAGTTATGTTGATTATATTGTGAAGTTGGCAACTTGGAAGAATTTTAATTATATATTTCATAATTTAGGGTTTTGGTTAATCATGTGAATGTGTTTGTTACAGCTCAATGATGCCGCGTTTGATCTTTCAAATGGACCTGTTCTTGATGAGGTTAGTTTTGCTGAATGTGTTTTATGCTGCATTTTTTCTGTAAAATGAGCTCTAGTAAGTTTTATCTCTTTGCTATTGTTTTACAATGAGTAGTAGTATATGGACATTGCACTAATGCACTATGATCATTGTAAGGGCTCGGTTTTATGTGTGATGAATTGGGTGAGTAACATACCGAAATGAAAGGATTAGACTGTTAGATAAGTCATGTGATACTTTTGTATATTGGTAACTCCCAATTTACTTTGTTGTCGTAAGTGATAGAGCTAGGTGAGGCTTTCCTGTCTCGGGGATTATGAACATCGTGTAGAAAGGTAAATTTTGTGTTACTAGATTGTATGGCAAGGCATTGTTAAGAGATTGTATTTACAGTGAATAGTATGTGAGGCAAGCCAGGCAGCCAGCAGACTATTATCAATGTACTGTTGGTTTAGGATCATTGCTTAATTTATTGATTGAGAGGATTGATGGCAGCTTTATTGGCCAATATGATTAATTTGATTACTTGATGTTTTGGGATGATGTACTGGAGGTCAACTCAGGATAGGGAGAGCCGGAGAGATGAGAACTTTGTTGGTTAACGTTGTGGGCACTAATGAATCAGTGTCCTTCATGCAGGATTGTGGCTGGGGTATGCCGTATGCTTATGAATGTATCCTTGCAAGCCTTTTCTTTGTTTCTTAACCTCAACAGTTTGCTCCTTTAGGGGCTTCTGAAGTTTATGTGGCTTTTTAAGTTTAAACCGTGTAGCTAAGGATTTAGCATTTTTATGTTACTGGCATTCTTAGTTTGATGTAGACAAAGAGTGTAATAGAGATTTTGATAGATTTGATAGGATTATGGAAACTCTGTTGACATGGATGGATAGATTGATTCGGTGGGAGTTGAAAAATATCTGCCATTAGCAAGGAAATTGATAAATATCTTTTTGCAGGCGTAGCAAACCAAACTAGATAGGAGTATAAGATTCCTTTACACAGTTTTCACATCATATAATAACAGAACTACAGAAGAACAACTTTCTTTAGATCATCATTATGCATGGCAAGTTGGCGACAAATAAGTGCTGAAGGGAGATTTCGTAGAATTCTGTGAGCATCTTAATCTTGAAAAACAACCCTGTAGAACTCTGATTGTAGTTTCGGCAAAAAATAATTAATGTAATTCTAAAATTGACGTGTATATTCCAAATTGTGAACTTATGTTAGGACATAATACTTCAAAGAGTCAAGTCAATATCAATGTGAATGACTAGAAAAAAGGAATCAATCTCATCCCTTGCGAATATGCTTTCAAAGATAATTGTCAAACATGATTGGGGATGGTTTATCGTGTGGTTGTGTGAAGGGTGACTTATATATCTGTGTGGACCTTATGCAAAATGTTTGAAGTGTATGATAACGACTCTAACCTTTCCGAGACCATTTGAAGACCAAAGGCTTATGCTGAAGGACATTTCCTTCCTTATCAAGCTACTAAGGGAAGACCCAGGCAAAATAAAGGGGTATTTTTCACTTTCTTGTCATCGGGTGGTTTCTTTGTTGAATTTGAGTTTTAATTGTATGTAATTGGCTGGAATAGACTTAGTAAAGTGGAATAAAAAAAATCCTGTGACAACTTGGAAGAGGATTATAAAGGACTAATGGATTATAGAGATATGGTAGTTAGTTCCTCTGGTTATTTGATGGTGCTGTAGATAGGAGATGAATCCACGGTATTTGATGCGCGTTTTTAAAGAACCTATGGTTTCAACTTGAGCAATAGTGGTTTAGACCCCCCCCCCCCACCAACCCACACACTCACTCACTCACACACACACACACACACAAAAGGTTTTCTTTTAATACAATCTTGTTTTCCCACCACTTAATCTATGGCTTGTAACTAGAGCTGTCAATTCGGGCAAATAGGTCGGGTTTAGGTTGGGTAAGAGTGGGTCGGCAACTCGGGTCGAGTCAATTCACATTAATTCCACAACCTATGCGGGTCGGGTTTGGGTTGGGTCATGCTTGAGTCGGGTTATACTTCTAATCGGGTTTGGGTCGGGTTTAGGTCAGGTTAATAACAGGTTGGGTTACATTCGGGTCGGGTGAACGATAGGTCTTGTTTAATTCGGGTTTTCACGGGTTAAAACAGGTTAGGGTAATTCTCGGGTTCGGTTCAAGTCAATAATTTGCGGGTTAGAATCAGGTCGGGTCATTCTCGGGTTTGAGTCAGATTCGGTTCAAGTCAATAATTTGCGGATTATAATCAGGTTGGGTCATTTTTAAGTCGGATCATTCTCAGGTTCAAGTCGGGTTCAAGTCGGGTTCAGTTCAAGTCATTAAATTGCGAGTTATATTTAGGTTGGGTCTTTTCCAAGTCGGGTCATTCTCGAATTCAAGTTGGGTTATGTTCAACAATTCAAGTCAATAATTTGCCGGTTACAATCAGGCCGGGTCATTTCCAAGTCAGGTCATATTCGGGTTCAACTAACTATAAATAGATAATTATCATTTTTATCAAGTTAATTATTTCCTTTAACTATAATATATATGGCAATATACTAGGGAAATATAGTATATAATTTAGGAAGATAATTATCTCCATTGACCATACAGCAAATATATACTATATTTAACTCTTAAATTTGAGGATGATGCTCCTTTCTTTTGTTACCTGGACCGACTTGGTTACCCAAGACAAAATGCTTTGATCAACAATTATAAGGTGGTTGCAACGAACGAGCGTGGTGTGATAAATAAAATGGTCGGAAGATTAATGTAGATAAATAAAGCTCAAAGCTTTCGTACAAACGTCAATGGCTTTAGGCCATCACTCTCCAAGAACTCTCTAACTTGATACTTTCTGCCCAACTTCTCTACTCTAGGCTACTACTATTTATACTACTACTACAATGCATAGGTGGCAACAATGCCTTAATTACTACAAGCACTACCCTTGTCCTCTTCCTATTTTGGTGCACTAACAAACAAACAATTAAAGGTGTTTTGTCCCCTGCTCAATCCTCTGCTCCTTTTGCTGCTGCTGCCAAGGTAAGTTGTTGTTGTTGGTGCACAGCCCCTGCTGCAAGTCCCTGCTGCCTCACTGACTTCTGTGGTAGGTAAGAGTCACGGGAGATGGGAGATGGTGGGAGTGGGTTCATTGCAATACTCCCCCCCAAAACAACCACCTTGTCCTCAAGGTGGAAGTCAAGAAGCTCATCCAACGGTTCCCCACACTCCGCCTTGTATGCTGCTGATGCTTCTCGTAAACATCTAGGTGGTGCACTGTTATTCATCCCTGTGTGAGTTAAGCCAGAATCTCCCTTAATAGTCACTATCCTCCCTCCCATCGAAAAGCTCATCTCTCGTGATTTCCAGTTTGCTACCACCGACCCCAGTTTTTCGAGCCACTGGACGCCAAGTACGATGGCAGAATTTCCCAATTGGAGGGGTAAGAATTCTTCTTCGATCGTCACTTCATCGCTCATTTTCAGTTGGACCCCTAAGCAACGCCCCTGCCCTTGAATGATCTCCCCGTTACCCAAGGATTCCGCGAAGTTCTCGACTCCGGTCACCGGAATTTCCAATTCCTCTACCACTCGACAAGATATTAAATTATGTGAGGCTCCGGAATCGACCATCACCACAGCCGCCTTCCCTTTAATTTTGCCTATCGTTCGCATCACGTTTGATTTGATCAAACCCACCATTGAATTGAAGGAGGCATTGGTCGGAGTTGGTACAGCCATACTCGTCGGGATCTCTATGGCCATAAATTCTCCTTCGCCATTCTCGTAATCTTCTTCCACTAATAAAACGCTCAACCCCTTCGCGGTGCAAACGTGGGTAGGTCCGGTCCACCTGCCGTCGCAATTGAAGCATAGTCCCTTGTCCTTCTTGTCTTGCAATTCCTTCTCCGTTAGCCTTCGTACTTCGCCACTGAATCGGGAGTGGCCGGAGTTGGTTCGCGTTTGGTGGTCGTTGTTCACATGGCTTATTGAAGCTGTTGAGGTCTGAGGTATCTGGTACGAATTTGGGTAGGTGCGGTTTGGGTTTCGAGATTGTATCGTGTAATTTGTAGTGGGAGTTGAGTTGTAGGAGTTATAAGGCTGGCTATTTGTGGAGTTATAAGGTTGAGTGTTTGGGGCATTGGATTGGGCCGGCCCAGTTCCTAGGATAGTAGTAGATGGGCTACTATTAAAATAAGAATAGGGCTCAGATCTACAAGTCACTCCGCGCGTTTTCCTCAAACCCGCAATCCGATTGCGTTCTTCAACCCGAACTGCCAGATCCATGGCTTCTTCCAGGGTAATCGGGTTAAGCAACCTCACCTCTACTTTTACCTCGTCCTTCAAGCCATGAATGAAGTGGCCCCTCATTAAACTTTCTGGAATATCCACCAAGGGAGATGCTTTCTCGATGAAGGCGCGACGATACTCCACCACGGTGGTGGATTGCTCCACTGCGAGCCACTGCTCGTGGAGGGTCCCTGCATTCACGGGTCGAAATTGTGTGAGCACTCGAATCTTCATGTCTTCCCAGTTACAAATCGGTCGCCGGCGACTCTCCCATTGGTGCCACCGTAGTGCGTCGCCTTCCATAGCTACGACCGCCGCCTGCAATTTTTCGACCTCCGCGAGTCGATAAAATTGAAAATATTGTTCTCCTCGCAACACTCATCCGTCCGGATCTGAGCTGTCAAAGATCGGCATATCCAGTTTGCGGAAACGCCGATTACCACTGTTGTCGTGGTTGCCGTTGTCAAGTTCGTTGAATGGTTCGTTGTGGTTGCGGAAAACTCCCCCTAACCCGGGTTCCCAGTTTCCAAAACGGATGTCGTTGAGCCCACCACCGTTCGTGGGCGGCTCGGTGTAAGGACCTGAGTGGCTGCTCCACTTCGTCGTCCCCTGTCGCCGCTGGCCCAGGTTGCTTGCTAAGAGCCTCGATGGCCCGTCAAATCTCTTCCATCACTTTGTCCTGCCTGCTTGTTGTCATGGCAATTTGTTGGGTTACATCGTTTCGAAATCGATCCATTCTTCCTTCCAAACCTTGTCTGACTTTATCAATGGCCTCTTCCTGCTTCTTTAACAAGGTTTGCTGGAGTGAGTTTTCTCCCTCTCCCAGCTTCTCGAAAATTTCTTCCACTCGTTCCTCTAACGCGGCTACTCGTTCCACGGTGACTGTCGGGGCTGTCGGAGCCATGGCTGCTCTGATACCAATTGCAACGAACGAGCGTGGTGTGATAAATAAAATGGTCGGAAGGTTAATGTAGATAAATAAAGCTCAAAGCTTTCGTACAAACGTCAATGGCTTTAGGCCATCACTCTCCAAGAACTCTCTAACTTGATACTTTCTGCCCAACTTCTCTACTCTAGGCTACTACTATTTATACTACTACTACAATGCATAAGTGACAACAATGCCTTAATTACTACAAGCACTACCCTTGTCCACTTCCTATTTTGGTGCACTAACAAACAAACAATTAAAGGTGTTTTGTCCCCTTCTCAATCCTCTCCTCCTTTTGGTGTTGTTGCCAAGGTAAGTTGTTGTTGTTGGTGCACAGCCCCTGCTGCCTCACTGACTTCTGTGGTAGGTAAGAGTCACGGGAGATGGGAGATGGTGGGAGTGGGTTCATTGCAGTGGTCTAAATTGCATTTAAGGTGATTTGAAATCGGGTCAGGAACAATTTGGGTTGAAATTAGATCGAGTCAATATCAAGTCGTGTTAATTTCGAGTCGGGTTAATAACAGATCGGGTTGAACTTTTGGGTTGGGTAAGTAATAGGTATGGTAAAATTCGAGTCGGGTCAATAACAAGTCGGGTTGAATTTGGGTTTTTTCAATAACAAGTTAAGTTAATTTCGGGTCAGGTTTGTAACAGGTTGGGTTAAATTTGGATTAGGTTAAGAACGGGTCGGGTTGAATTCAGGTCAGGTTAGTAACAAGTCGGGTTAAATTCGGGTTTTGACGGGTTAAAACGGGTTTCGATCAATTTTGGTTCAAGTCAGATTCGATGCAATTTAATTAAATTGGCCGTTGTAAACCGGTAAATCGGTGCAAGTTGTAAACCGGTAAGTTGGCCGTTTAAATGCAAATTGAATGGTTCCACACACCCAATTGGACTCCTGGAAGATATTAGGGACCATGGTATACATTTCGGCAATTTTTATTTCCAGGCGAAAAAAAGTCAAAAAATTCCAAAATTGAAGACTAATATCCACGTTTTTTGAGAAATTTTGGAGGTTTCAGAGCCCGATGTTAAAAAGTCTTGAAATTCTATGGGATACATCTCGAGGTCATATAATGCCGTTTGGAACCATATATGATCATTATTTGTTGTCATAAATGTTCGTGGTAGGCTTGAATTAATAGAAATCTGTGCAAGTTGTAAACCGGTAAATTGGTCGTTTAAAGGGAAATTGGATGGTTCCACCCACCTAATTGGAATACCGAAGGGTATTAGGGACCATGGTAAACATTTCGGTAATTTTTATTTTCGGACGAAAAAAAAGTCAAAAAATTCCAAAATTGAAGACTAATATCCACGCTTTTTGAGAAATTTTGAAGGTTTCGGGGCCCGGTGTCGAAAAGTCTTGAAATTCTATGGGATACATCTCGTGGTCATATAATGCCGTTTGGATCCATATATGATCATTATTTATTGTCATTAGTGTTTGTGGTAGGCTTGAATTAATGAAATCGGTGCAAGTTGTAAACCGGTAAATTGGTCGTTTAAAGGGAAATTGGATGGTTCCACCCACCCAATTGGAATACCGGAGGGTATTAGGGACCATGGTAAACATTTAGGCAATTTTTATTTTGGGCGAAAAAAAGTCAAAAAATTCCAAAATTGAAGACTAATATCCACGCTTTTTGAGAAATTTTGGAGGCTTCGGGGCCCGGTGTCGAAAAGTCTTGAAATTCTATGGGATAGATCTCAAGCTCATATAATGCCGTTTGGATCCATATATGATCATTATTTGTTGTCATAAATGTTCGTGGTAGACTTGAATGAATGAAATCGGTGCAAGTTGTAAACCGGTAAATTGGTCGTTTAAAGGGAAATTGGATGGTTCCACCCACCCAATTGGAATACCATAGGGTATTAGGGACCAAGGTAAACATTTAGGAAATTTTTATTTCCGGGCGAAAAAAATAAAAAATTTCAAAATTGAAGGTTAATATCCACGCTTTTTGAGAAATTTTGGAGGTTTCGAGAGCCGTTGTAGAAAAGTATTAATATTTTAGGGAATACATCTCGGGGTCATATAATGCCGTTTGAAACCATATATGATCATTATATGTTGTCATAAATGTTCGTAGTAGGCTTGAGTTAATGAAATCCGTGCAAGTTGTAAACCGGTAATTCAATTGATCGTTTAAAGGCAAATTGGTTGGTTCCACCAACCTAATTGGACTCCCGGAGGGTATTAGGGACCATGGTTAACATTTCGGCAATTTTTATTTCTAGGCGAAAAATGTCAAAAAAATTCAAAATTGAAGAAGACTTAATATCCACGCTTTTTGAGAAATTTTGGAGGTTTCGGGGCCCGATGTCGAAAAGTCTTGAAATTCTATGGGATACATCTCAAGGTCATATAATGCCGTTTGGATCCATATATGATCATTATTTGTTGTCATAAATGTTCGTGGTAGGCTTGAATTAATGAAATCGGTGCAAGTTGTAAACCAGTAAATTGGTCGTTTAAAGAGAAATTGGATGGTTCCACCCACCCAATGGGACTCTCGGACGGTATTAGGGACCATGGTAAACATTTCGGCAATTTTTAATGTCGGGTGAAAAAAAGAGTCAAAAATTTCAAAATTGAAGAATACTATCCACGCTTTTTGAGAAATTTCGAAGGTTTTGGGGCCCGGTGTAGAAAAGAAATGAGATTTTATTAGATACATCTCGGGGTCATATAATGACGTTTGAAACCATAAATGACCATTATATGTTGTCGAAAATGTTCGTGGTAAGCTTGAGTTAATGAAATGAGTGCAAGTTGTAAACCGGTAAATTAACCGTTTAAATGCAAATTGGATTGTTCCACCCACCTAATTGGACTACCGGAGGGTATTAGGAACCATGGTAAAAATTTGCAATTTTTATTTTTTGGCAAAAAAAAATAAAAAAATTCCAAAATTGAAGGCTGATATCCACGCTTTTTGAGAATTTTTTGTGATTTCGGGCCCCGGTGTCAAAAACTTAGAGATTTAAGGGGATACATCTTGGGGTCATTTAATACTGTTCTAAACCATAAATGATCATTATATGTTGTCATAAATGTTCGTGGTTGACTTGAGTTAATGAAATCGGTGCTAGTTGTAAACCGGTAAATTCACCATTTAAAGGCAAATTGGATGGTTCCACCCACCTAATTGGACTCCCGGAGGGTATTTGGGACCATGGTAAACATTTCGCCAATTTTTATATCTGGGCGAAAAAAGTCAAAAAATTCCAAAATTGAAGGAATATCCACGCTTTTTGAGAAATTTCGAACGTTTCGGGGCCCAGTGTCGAAAAGCATTGAGATTTTAGGGGATACATCTCGGGGTCATATAATGTCGTTTGGATTCATATATGATCATTATATGTTGTCATAAATTTTCGTGGTAAGCTTGAGTTAATGAAATCTGTTCAAGTTGTAAACCGGTAAATTGGTCGTTTAAAGGCAAATTGAATGATTCCACCCAGCCAGTTGGACTCCCGGAGGTTATTAGGGACCATGGTTTACATTTCGACAATTTTAATTCCGGGTGAAAAAAGTCAAAAATTTCAAAAGTTGAAGGCTAATATCCACGCTTTTTGAGAAATTTTGGATGTTTCGTGTAGAGCTGTCAATTCGCGTAAACGGATCGGGTTTGGGTCGGTAAGAATGGGTCGAGTAACTCAGGTCGGGTCAATTCGGATTAATTCCATAACCTATCCGGATCAGGTTTGGGTTGGGTCATGCTTGAGTCGGGTCACGTCGGGTGATACTTCTTATCGGGTTTGGGTCGGGTTTAGGTCGGGTTAATAATAGGTCGGGTTATATTCGAGTCAGGTGAACAATAGGTCGGGTTTAATTCGGTTTTTCACGGGTTAAAACGGGTTAGGGTTATTCTTGAGTTTGATTCGGGTTCGGTTCAAGTCAATAATTTGCAGGTTAGAATCAGGTCGGGTCATTCTCGGGTTTGAGTCGGATTCGGTTTAAATCAATAATTTGCGGATTATTATCAGGTCAGGTCATTCTCGGGTTCGATTCAAGTCAATAATTTGCGGGTTATAATCAAGTTGGGGTCATTTCCAAGTTAGGTCATTCTCGGAGTCAAGTCGGGTTATGTATGGTCAAGTCAATAATTTGCGGGTTACAATTAGGTCGGGTCATTTCCAAGTCAAGTCATATTCGGGTGCAACTAACTATAAATAGATAATTATCATTTTTATCGAGCTTATTATTTCCTTTAACTATAATATATATGGCAATATACTAGGGAACTATAGTTTATAATTTAGGAAGATAATTATCTTCTTTGACCATACAACAAATATATACTATATTTCACTCTTAAATTTGATGATGATGTTCCTTTCTTTTGCTGGCCTTGACCGACTTGGTTTCCCTCGACAAAATGCTTTGATCAACCATAATAAGGTGGTCTAAATTGCATTTAAGGTGATTTGAAATCTGGTCGGCAACAATTTGGGTTGAATTTAGGTTAGGTCAATAACAAGTCATGTTGATTTCGAGTCGGGTTAGTAATAGATCGGGTTGAATTTTTGGGTCGGGTTAGTTTGAGTCGGGTCAATAAGAAGTCGGGTTGAATTTAGGTCAGGTCAATAACAAGTTGGGTTGATTTTGGGTCGGGTTTGTAACAGGTTGGGTTAAATTCGGGGGCGGGTTAGGAACGAGTCGGGTTGAATTCAGGTCAGGTTAGTAACAAGTCAGGTTAAATTCGGGTTTTGACGGATTAAAACGGGTTTGGGTCAATTTTGGTTCAAGTCGGGTTCGGTTCAGGTCAATAATTACAGGTTACATTCAGGTCGGGTCATCTCCAGTTCATGTTCGGGTTCGGGTCTCACATACTCGGGTCAACTCGGGTATAGGGTTGGTTTCAGGTCGGATCAGGTCGGTTTTGGGTCACCATTTTTTCGGGTTTAGATGGGTCGGTTAATAATCAGGTTTGAGTCGGTATTTCGGGTCGGGTCAACTTTTAACGGCTCTACTTGGTGCAAATTTGTGCAAAGTTTAGGATGATCATTTATATGTTGCAAACTATCTGCAACAAACTGAATTGCCACTTTGATTTTTGAAACACTTTTTTTTTAGTGTGGCCAAGAGCTAGGGGAGACGTTATTGAATCTGACTCGTGCATGGGAATCAGCTGATACTTCAACTTCTTCCTCTTTAGCCAAGCAGCTCCCTCTATTGGAGACTTCTTTGACTGATAGGGAAAAGGCAGGTAAGATTCAATTGACGTATTGATTGTTAAATTGTCAAAATGTAATGCTTAATCCTCATCCATAAGCCTTTTTCCTTTGTAGCTTTTGGTAAGCGATTGCTGTCTGCTGGAAGAAGATTCCAATCAATGGGACAATATGGTCAAGGTGAACTAGAAAGGGTATAGTGCATCCTTAACATTTTCTTATGCTGCTTTCCTGAATCGATGGAAATTTAAAACTAGTTTATGATATTTTACACGTCAATGAGCAGCAAAACAACTAATTATCTAGGGAAATGGTGGAAGAGATTGATGTCGCTAAAAGTGCTTATGCAGCAATTCATTTTTTCACTCCTTAGTGTAATTAACTTTTAAATCATGCATTCCTAAATAGCAGTATTCTTGGCTGCTTGCAACAAGTATAGATTGCAAAGTCAATGATTTCTGTTGGGAAGCTTCTATCTGCAACTGCAGTGCCTACAACTGAGGAACTCCCAAAAGCTGAATCCCGGACTTTCAAGGTGCGCTATCTTCTTCAACCCCTATGATTCCCCCTCACCCTCTTTGCCTTTTACATGATAGCGGATGCTACCGCCTACTGTTAGATGTACCAAGTCTTATGTGTACCTCCCTGCAGTTTGGAGAACTTCAAGTCGAAGTGACACCTGAAAAGGCAATTATAGGTGCAGTTATCGCTGTTGTTTTTGGGTAAGTTCTGTTGTTACTGACCAGTGACTACTGAGTGAAGCAACTATGCTTCTGGATTATCATCACACTTGTTTGAATATTCTGTCATAGTTTTGCTTACTGACAACCTCCATGCTTAATTAAAATTTAGGATCTTATCATGGCAACTAAGTCAAGGAATTCAAAGCATCTCAGACGGTAAATTGCAATATGCAAATGATAATGCTTTGCTGCTGGCCAAGGTTTTTGAACATATTCATCTTTGAATCCATCTTATTATTTAATCGTCGCTGTGATCAAGATCAAATAACTAACATTTGATCCCAATTTTTGTCTGATTGCAGTCTTTGAGGACATCTCTGATCGCAATGTTCTATACATCCACTTTGCTGTCTGGGTTTTCTGCAGTTGGTTTGGTCTTGCTTGCAGTACAACTCAAGTCAAAGAACGAGTGACGGTTGGTGGTCTGATCTAATGGTTTTCTTAGTTGTGGTGCATCAATCGCTTATGGTAAATTGTTGTTCCATCTGGTAGTTGGCTACATACTCAAGTGTTGTAACATTATTAAGTACTCCATATTTTGTGAAAAAAAAAGGCGGCTTTTTAATAACTTGAGGATCATAGCTGCACAATGCCTAAACTATTGCATATAATACACCCGTTGTATACAAAATACTCCTCGAAATTAGTTGCCAACTGCTGCTAAAACCGCTTGAGCATGCTTACAGTAATTTTCTCTTACCAAGACATAATCTTTGACATTAATCATCAATAACTATAATTAAATAAATTGCGTACTTACACGATCTATTTAGGTCATTGTCTTAAATTCTTCATAATTTCTTTGACTTTTTAAAAATTTATCAACAGATTTTGGCCTGATTCTCAAATTTTCAAAGTGGGGAAAAAAGAAAAAGTCCAATATTTAGAAATTATTTTTGAAGTTAAACAAATATCAGGTGGCGAATCTCAAACCTAAGATTCATGCTTAAGAAAGATAGATTATGTTACGGAATCTCAAAGCAGATTGATTAATTGACTAATTATATTGCTTAAATATAGTTCTTAGCTGTAATTATTGACCTTCTCATTAATGATCATCTTCATCAATGATATTTCAAAGTCGTGGGAACGATATTGCTCTAGGCTTTAATTCATATAAAAACCATAGGTTATACAAATATAATACTTGTACTATTGAATATGTTACATATACCAACAACTAACTCAGAAAATTCTAGTAGATTTTCATAGTTTATTTAATGTTATTTAGGTCATTTGAACTGTACTTGTATGACTAAACCATGTGTTTACAACTTCAATGCGTCATTATTTAGATGGTTACATTACATTAATTATATTCCAAGGTTTAATTATGTTGCAAGCTAGCTCTGACCAATATTATGCAATTTTTATATTTATGTGATTAAACAAAAATCAAGAGTGCAAATTTTCATTGATTTTAGTTGGTTTTAAGCAACTAAACAATGGAGGAAGGGCCAAGTTGTGGTTTACTAGGAATGGTATTGGCCCTTAATAATAATAATAATAATAATAATAATAATTGATTAGGGGATTTTTATCCACCAATCACCGTCTGACAAGTGGACCAACCAGGTTCCGCCACGTGTCCTTCGCGTAGGCCAATAGGAGCCTGCCACGTGTCAATCACAGATACGTCCTCTACGGACCAATTGAGACACGCCACGTGTCCACCCATGCCAAATGGGAAAACCGGCCAACAAGGCCCAATCCTGTTTAGAGGCCCAATCAGCCCTAGGTTTACCCTAAACCTAGAGAGTGGCACGCTTCCCGAGGTTATAAATACCCCTCTTAATCCTCATTAAGAGAGGGAGGACTCGAAAACAACACACGGATTACACATTAAACACTCTCACCTAGAGAGACTAAATCACTTTAATTTCCGCATTTATTACTCCTTAATCAGGTACTAACTTGACCGTTGGAGGCGGAGCTCCTACCACAAGGAGTCTTCGTTGTTTTGCAGGTACAGGCGTCCGGTTCCAGTCTCGGTGTTGTAACTCTCCCGCAGGACACCAGAAAACCCCGAAACATTTTGGCGCCGTCTGTGGGGAGAGTACTTCTGAGATGGCATCCACGTTTGTACCGACTTTTGAAGAGAGGCGTCCCCTAGACGACCCTCAAGTCCAGTCGGACCATGATACTGACAATGAACTTGAAGTTGAAGCTCACACAGCTCCAGACGGGACCCTAAGGGCCCGACGTACCCGTCAGACCAAAAGGAGGGAACGGGAACATTTTCAAACTGTAAGCGAGCCAACAGGCGCACCGTCTGTTCGGCAGCAGGCGACTGATGGGTCTGCTCCCATCACAAGGAACGAACTCATGACCTTCATGAGGGACTTCAAGGGAGAAATTCAAGAGTTGCTTAATAAGAAGCCTGTTCCGGCCAAGGAACAGTCGGCTAAGAAACCTTCCACCTCAGGCAAGAGGAAGTCGGTTCAATGGCGAGAGGGAACTCCTCATCCTAAATCCAGGAAGTGGGAGCCGCCTGCCCTTGACCTCACAAAATACCGTTTTCCTACTCCAGGAAATAGGAAACCTGTTCGTCACATTCAGGCGGACGGGTCGAAGAAAACATACACAGACGCTCGTCTGCTGTTAGAACAGAAGAAGAGTGACCGACTGCCAGAGTCGGCCTCTACTTCAAATTTTCAAGAAAGTCTGCGAAATACCTCAATGAGGCATACCCAGTCGTATCATGAGAGTCAGTCAGGCGGCACCTCCCGTCAGTCAGGTTTTCATAGCGACCAGGCGGTACCAAACTTACCGTTTGTACCACAGCAACAGTATTTTATGCAGCCACCTCCGTTTGGTGGACACACAGCTAAAAATGTCCAACCTTTGGATTGGCAGCTACGGTTGCTTAGACTTGGTGAACAGCCGTCGGCCTTCTCCAAGGAAATCACTGAAGCTGCTCAGCCGGCCAAAGTGAAAAATGTGTTAGTAGGCGCCTATGATGGCACTACTAACCCAGAAGATCATCTGATGGCATTCTCCAACCTAATGTACCTTCAAGGGTTGGATGATCCCACTTGGTGCAAGTGTTTTCCAGCGACTCTCAAAGGAATTGCACAGCAATGGTTCGGCAACCTGCCGACTGGTTGTGTAAACAACTTCAGGACGCTTGCTTACTTGTTCACCTCCAACTTCGCCATGAACATTCCTGCGAAGAAGACAACCCTTGATTTGGGAACAATTCAGCAGGGTGAGAAGGAGGGGCTTCGATCCTACATCAGGCGGTTTAACCTGATGAGAATACAGATTCAAGGGTTACCGGATGAGGTAGCTTATACTGACTTTTTCAGGGGTCTCAAAGACGGGTCGACCTTCAAATTTGATCTGGTTCGAAAGAGGGTGGCGACTCTTCAGGAGGCCTTGATTGAAGCAGACACCTATATACAGGCAACTGATCTTTGTAGTACAGTGAAACAGTCGGACGGAAAAAAGTTCGACAAAATAGAAGGACGACAGATACAGTCGTCAAACAAGGAAAATAAGAGAAAAGAGGTCTGGGCGGCTGATTCCTCTAAACAGCCGGCCCAGAAGAAGAAAAAGAAATTCAAACCATACTCCCCAAAGTATGCGTTTAGCAAGGATAGCCGAACTATCCTAAAAGAAATCAAGGGACGGATCTCTATTGAGAAGCCGGTCCCCATGAAGGGTTCTGCAAGCAACCGGAACCAAGATAAATTCTGTGATTATCATGAAGATGTTGGTCATCACACCAACGAATGCATCAGTCTCATGCGGTATCTAGACCGCCTGGCTGAGCAAGGTGATCTTGACTCTTTTGTCAAGAAATCCACGGGGAGCACTTCCTCGAAAAAACAGTCGGCCAAAAAGAATCAACAGGCCGACAGCTCTGATACAGATGATGCAGTCGTCTACACTATTGCAGGCGGCTTCGCAGGAGGGGGTCCCACTATTAGGGGCAACAAAGACAATATCAGGCGGCTAGATGTAAATTATGTTCACCCAGAACGGTCCTCCAAAAATTCATTTCCTGAGATTGTCATTACTGAAGAAGATCTAGGAGGGGTCAGGGGGCCGCATGACGACCCTATCGTCATTGAATGTAAAGTGGCCAATCAGAGAGTTGGCCGAATCCTCATAGATACCGGAAGCTCCTCAGATCTTATCAGTAGCAAATGTCTGTCAAAATTGAAGTACAAAACTGATTGTATACATCCGGCCTCCCACCCTTTAGTAGGGTTTGGAGGAGGAGTCGTCCACCCTGTAGGACGAGTAGATCTACCCATCCGCCTGGGTGAAAAAGGGGAAGGACGACACATGGTAGTCCGGTTCCTGGTGGTAGAAGAACTCTCGGCCTACAACATGATTCTGGGACGACCAACCCTAAATAATTCCAAGGCTGTAATAATCCCATCTCTTATGTTGCTCAAGTTTTAGAGGGACAATGGAACAGTCGGCTCCCTAAGGGGAGATCAGAGGATGGCACGAGAGTGCTATCTCTCGGATGTCAAGCCCACTGTTATAGCCGCTGAATCCAGTGGAGCAAAGATTGACAATGTCAAGGATAATGCGCCTGTTCAAGAAGCAGGCGGCAAGAAAAGAAAGGCATCCCGGATGGGGGCCGCAAGAAAAGATAAAAAATAGCAATCATTGGCAGAGGAGCGGTCGGATGAATTCCGCCCTCAGCCGGCTGGTGAGCATACGGACCTAATCTTAGATGTCTCGCGTCCTGACAGAACAATCAAAGTTGGGACGACTGCTCTAGGGGTCCTAGGTGATGACTTTCACAATCTGTTGAAAGAATACAAGGACATCTTTGCATTCGAAGTCCATGAAATGCCAGGCATTAGTCCTGAGCTGGCAGTACATAAACTGGCTGTGGATCCAAAAAAGAAGCCGGTAAGGCAGAAGAAGCGGAACCATGGCGAAGAAAGAAGTCAGGCGGCAGCCGTCGAAGTTAAAAAATTACTTGATGTAGGATTCATTCGGCAATGTTACTTCCCAGACTGGGTTGCAAATGTTGTGCTTGTTAAAAAGCCGAATGGTACCTGGCGAATGTGTGTAGACTACACAGACTTGAATAAGGCGTGCCCAAAAGACAGTTACCCTCTGCCTAAAATTGACAACCTGGTCGACTCAACAGCCGGTCATGCTTTGATGAGTTTTATGGACGCCTACTCTGGTTTCCATCAAATACCTTTATGGAAGAAGGATCAGGAGAAGACGGCCTTCGTCACTGATCAAGGGTTATACTGTTACACGGTCATGCCGTTTGGTCTTAAGAATGCCCCGGCCACCTTCCAACGAATGATAAACACTGTGTTCTTTGATCAGATTGGGAGAAATGTCGAGGCATATATTGATGATATGATTGTCAAGTCTAAACTTGAGAAAGATCATCTGTCGGACCTCCGAGAAACTTTCGCCACACTCAGGCGGCACCATGTCATGCTCAATCCCAAGAAATGTGTCTTTGGAGTTGAGTCTGGGAAATTTCTCGGATTTCTCATTAATCAGAGAGGAATAGAGGCGAACCCTGAGAAGGTGCAGGCGGTCATTGACATGCAGTCGCCCCGTACCGTCCGAGAGGTTCAGAAGTTAACAGGTTGTCTGGCGGCCTTGGGAAGATTTCTAAGTCGATCAGGCGACAAATGCCTATACTTTTTCCAGGCAATTAAGAAAAAGGCAAGGTTTGAATGGGGGCCGGATGCTGAGGCGGCCTTCCAAAAATTGAAAGTTCATTTGCATTCCTTGCCGAGGCTAGTCAGCCCTTTGCCCAAAGAAGTACTTTACATGTATCTGGCCGTCTCTGATCATGCGTTAAGCGCTGTTCTTCTTGCTGAAAGAGACGGCTGTCAGCTCCCGGTCTACTTTGTCAGCCATGTGCTGAAAAATGCCGAGTTGAGGTATCCCTTAGTGGAGAAGTTTGGCCTTGCACTCTTCATGGCTGTTAAAAAATTAAAGCCCTACTTTTTGGCGCATGCAGTCGTCGTGTATACAGATCAACCGATCAAGCGGCCACTGACCACCATGGAGTCGTCAGGCCGAATGATCAAATGGGCCATAGAAATACAGAGCCTCGAAGTTACCTTCGAGCCTAGAAAAGCAGTGAAGGGGCAAGCCTTTGCTGACTTTATTGTTGAGATGACTCGTCCCCCTGACTCTCAAGTTCCAGACCAAGTCTGGAAGGTATATGTGGATGGAAGCTCTACTTCAAATGGTTGTGGAGCAGGCGTCATATGTCAGTCGCCAGAGGGCGACAGGTACGAGTATGCTTTACGCTTCAGTTTTTACGCTTCAAACAATGAGGCAGAATATGAAGCTTTACTAGCCGGAATCCGCATGTGCAAGGCGGCAGGGGCAAGAAAAATAGACGCCTGTTCCGATTCACAATTAATAGTGAGTCAGTACAATGGCGAATACGAAGCGACCCATCCGGCCATGATCAAGTATTTACAGGCGGTCCGTCAAGCAGTCGGCTCCCTTGAGGATTTCCATCTGGTCCAAGTGCCGAGATCAGAGAATAACCAAGCGGATGCACTTTCAAAATTAGCATCATCCGCCTCCTGTGATACTCCTCGAACCGTTTTTTGGGAAGTAGTGGAGAAGAGAAGCATTGAGGGAGACCCTATTGGAATCTTAGACAGAAGCTCAACCTGGATGGATCCAATCAGGGCATATCTGACAAACGGTACCCTGCCGGATGATCATCAACAGGCGGCAGTGCTGAAAAGACGAGCCACCAATTTTGAAATGATAAAGGGAGAACTTCACAAAAGGGGGTACCTACAACCCTTCTTAAAGTGCGTTACTCCAGAAAAGGGGCGAGAGATACTAGACGATCTCCACTCTGGTTACTGTGCTTCACATATAGGTGGAAGGACGCTTGCTCAACGGGCAAGGCGCCAGGGCTACTTCTGGCCTACCTTAGAAGCTGATGCTATGGAGATGGTGAAAAAGTGTGACAAGTGTCAAAGGTTTGGCAAACTAATTCACCGTCCGGCTACTGACCTCACCACCATTCATAGCCCCCTACCGTTTGCTAAGTGGGGCATGGATATTCTGGGTCCATATACGCCTGCTACAGGCGGAAGAAGATACATACTTGTTGCCGTCGACTACTTCACTAAATGGGTAGAGGCGGAGGCTGTTAAGGGAATCAAGACGAAGGATGTAATTTCATTCATTTGGAGAAATGTCATCACTCGGTTCGGGGTTCCCATGTCTATGGTTTTTGATAATGGTCCCCAATTTGAGACGCTTGTTCTCAAAAGCTGGTTGGGCGACCAAGGAATTGCACACTGCTTTGCATCTGTCGGCCGTCCACAAGCAAACGGCCAGGTAGAAGCCTTTAATAAAATCATCTCAGACGGTCTGAAGAAAAAGATTGAACGAGCAGGCGGCCTATGGGCGGATGAACTACCACATGTTCTCTGGGCCATTAGGACGACTGAAAAAGGGGCGACTGGAGAAACTCCATTCCTCCTAACTTATGGTACGGAAGCTGTTCTTCCAATAGAACACTACGAGCCGACTCTTCGAGTAATGCTATATGACGAAGAGGCAAACTGGGAAGCCATGCGCCTGGCATTAGACTCACTCCCTGAAAGAGAGGCAATGCTGTCTTACGCCATGAGATTTATCGCCTGAGAATGACTCGATCATACAACAGAAAAGTGCACAGGCGTCCACTCAAGGTGGGGGACTTTGTACTTAGAAAAATGGAAGCTGTTGGTAGGGCTAAAGAGTCTGGCAAGCTAACTCCCAACTGGGAAGGCCCCTACCGAATATATGAAGAGGTTAGAGACGGTACCTACCGTCTGGAAACACCAGACGGCCAGCCGTTACCTCGAACTTGGAACATAGATAATCTTAAGAAATATTTCTTTTGAAAAAATGTAAAGTCAAGGACTACTTGAATAAAGTTACAAACACCAGAGGGGCATGCCAACTGACCAACAGTCGGCTACTCTCCATGTTTATATTCATTTTAAGAGGGGCATGCCAACTGACAAACAGTCGGCCACTCTCTATGTTTAATTTAAGAGGGGCACGCCGCTTGACCGGCTACCCTCACATAATATAGTTCACCAAGAACTATCAAAAAAACATGATCAGACCAGGCGTCAAGCCAACTGATCAAAATATAAAAATTCAATTCGACCTGTCCCAACATTATAGCAGGCGTCCGACGGCATCCATCCGGATGAAATTCGTCGCAGAGAGCAGCTCCCTTTTGGGTGGAACATTGTTCTATAAACTAATCACACGGCACCTATACGACTGTCCCCAAGGGCAACCACGTAGCCGTTTTTGAGACAAGGATAACTTTTATCACTAACCAAACTAGTGGTAACAGTTGACATCTGAGTCGGATTACCGCCTGTATTACTTGGGATAAATGCAGGGGGTACCTCTTGAGTTAATAGCCAACAAATATTGGCGAATCAAGGGGTCCAGCCGGCCTCTGCCGCCTGGTACCTCTACTACTCAATCTAGAATGAGGACGACTGAGTAACACCAACGTTAACTCATAGTCACTCTCCCAAACTTGGTATGGAACCTAAAAAGTTTGAATAGACCACCTGTTTTTTGGCAAACAAGGGCATTCAAACTACTATTCCTACTAGGTTTCCCTTCGAGTTAATAGCCAACAAACATTGGCGAATAAAGGGGAACAACCGGTACCCACCGCTTGATACCTCTACTACTCAATCACTCGGCGACTAGGACCGCCTGCCTAAAGGTAATCCAGTCATAGACTCCCTACAAGTCTAGCCTACAAAATACAAGTAAGAAAACCCTTTCTTGGTTAATTTTACAAATAACAGGACCGCCTGCCTAAAGGTAATCCAGTCTTTTAAACGGGACCAATACCAATTGAATAAATGGCCGACTGATCGCCCAGCTTGGAAACAGACAACCAGTCGTCCAGGGGCATAGGCGGACCATCCGTACCTGTCTACAATCGGCCATGCAAAACAGTCGATATAGTGTACAATTCAATATCAAATATTCAACACTTAGACAAATTTCAAGCAAAATAAAATTGCATTAAAGAAGATTAAAATATTCAGAACCCCGGCCCCCTGGCCGGGTAAATACAAGCAAACGGCACGCAGGCCGTGAAAGAAGACATAAAAGCTTAAGAAGGGGGCAAATCTTCAACATTAGCAGCGTCCGCCTGGTCAGCATTCTTCTTGCTAGACTCGGCCTCAGCTGCATCCTTCTTCGATGCCTTGCCCCCAAGTGGCACAAGCGCCACTATCGGCTGCTCATCCCCATCCAAGGCCTCCTCCAACGCCTCGTCCTCAGCAGCCGCCAGGATCTCTTGATTATATGTTTCAGAACACTGGCGGTACGTTTTTTCCCACGAGGCAAAGTCGGCACTGGGGAAGAGGCGGCTCCAGGTCATGCGCTGGATCTGGGAAGAGTCTTCCATCATCTCTCGAACGAGCTCTCTCTTCTCTTGCTCAGCCTTCTCCGAAAGCTCTTTAGTTAGACTCTTCTCCTGGGTCACCAGGCGTTCCTTTACGTTAGCCAAGGATTTCTCCATGGCTTCGTATGAGAGCATCTTTTGGCGGAGAGGTTTAAGCTCGGCCTTGAGATTGGAGACGGTCGCCTCCAGCTCGCTGTTCCTCTTCTGGGCCGCCTCTGACTCAGCCCGGATAGCGGCGGCAGCCTGCGCCTGATAGTAAAGAATATCAATTGTCAGAACTTCATTTTGGGCAATTTGAAACATTGCCTTATCACAGTCAGAGGCGGCCATAGCTTTTGCAGCCTTTACCTCTTTGTTTTTCCGATCAAGCGGCTTGCGAAGGCCGTTCACTCGGAGCAGGGCCTAAGTAAAAAAGGGAACAGGCGTCAGTTTCCAAACAAGATAACAGGCGTCCTGGAATTCAAATACTCAAATAATGCTAAGTATACCTCAGCAAGGACCCCTGCAATCCCATCAAGGTCAAGGGTGCCGACACCCCTGACCGCCTCCCTTTCAGATGGAGGAACTGCTTTGATCATGGACTTGGCTACCTCTACCAAGTCAGGCTCCTGAGGGCCGGCTGCATCAAGCGTAAAAAAGCAAGTTAGACCTAGTCAAGAAGGAAGCAAGTGTAAAAGTTTTTACAAGTAATTGTCCATACTTCTAGGCGGCCCCGCCGGAGTTTTAGAAGAAGTGGCCGGCTGCTTCTCAGCCGCCACTGTTTTCCTGGAAGACCCAGGAGAGCTTGCAACAGTCGTCCTCCGGGCCTTGGGGTCCGGCTGTTGCGAGGAAGAAGCTCTTGGAGTGCCCGACTGAAAAAAAAAAAAAAAAAAAAAAAAAAAAAAAAAAAAAAGAGTTAGTATATGCATAAGACAACAACTCCTAAAAGAGGAAGAGTTTCGAAGCCCACCAAGGGTGCCCCCTTGTTGGGGGAGTCGGTACAAGACTGTTGCATGAGAGAGGCCCGCAACATGGCCGCCGCAGTCTTGGATGCTGTTATTTTACTCATGGCGTCAGCTGCAAAAAATAACCAGCAAAGTTAGTAAAAATCCCAAGTAAACAAGGCGTGAAAAAACAGAGTATTTGTCAGGCCGGCTACCTCTAGAGCACCGACTGCTGAGGCCACAGGCGGCCAAAAAGTACTCGTCATAGAGCCACTTGAAGCTCGGGACGCAGTTTAGGGGTACTTGCTCTCGTACCCCTGAAGTAGAGTTTACCCTAGTCTCTACTTTGAAGAGTCCTTTGTCTAGGATCTCTTTTTTAGCCTTTGGGGGAACAGGCGGCATGCTGTGGCCGCCTGCAAGAAGAGGCGGATCCCTATTCCACTTGTTAAAGCGTTTGTTCAGCTCCTTGTCTGAACCCTCGATGATAAGGAAGGTGTTCCGCCAATCCTTCCATTTGTTCGCCTTACCTCTCGTCATGAGGTAGCCCCTATGGCTTGTTAATTGATACCAGCCGGTACCGCCCGACTTAGGGGTCCGGCTGAGATAGTTCATGTGGGCGAAAGCCTCAAAGCTTGGCTCCACCCCGTACATTTCGCACCCGGCCACATAGCCGAGTACGTTTACCCAAGAGTTGGGGGCTAACTGCCATAACCCCAAATCATACCCATCTAAAATCCGCTGAACAGCCGGATGTAATGGGAAGCGCAGTCCAGCTTTGATGGCCGCCACATAGCAGCCAAAGCAGCCGTCATCATAGCTGGTACCAGCCGGCCAGACGACAGTGTCTTCTGGATCCAGCACGAACAGTAAAAATCCGGGGCCCATTCTGTGGTTAGCTATAAAGCTCTCCACTTTGTCTTTCATGGCTGCGATCCGGCCCCGGGGTACCGTGCAGTAGTAGGGGGTGTTTTCCTCTCTGTAAGAGGCGGACGGCTCCGCCCAATTGCCCCCCTTCTCAACTGCATGAGAAAGCCTCGCCTCTTGTAGGCGGCTGTTTCTTTCTTCTGAGCCTGGAGAAGCGTGGCCAGAAGAGCTGGACTCGGACTCGTCCTCTGACGAGTCCGAAGAGGACGACTCCTCCCCTCTCCTAGAGGGGCCCGCCTCCTCTCCCTTAGAAGGAGCAGGAGAAAAGTTAGACATATCAACGGTGAAATGGGAAGGGACCACCTTGACCCCTCCCTCAGAACTGTCGGCTTGGCAGCCGCCTTGTTTCACTTCTACATCTGGCGCCTGGTCAGATGTTTCACTAATAGGCACCCTTTGGGAGGAGCCGTCCGAGTTTGAGATCCTAGCAGTCTTTTTTGTTCTGGCCATCACGTTCTGCATAGACACAGATACAGTCGGACTTTGTATAAAGGGCAAAGATGGGTCCAGAAAAGGGCAGGCGGCACTCCTAGTCCTAGATTCAGCCGTCCCCGGTGACCGGCTGATCACTAACTTAGGTCGTGTCGTGTGCTTCCATGGTGCCATTTCAAAAAATAATAATAAGAAAAAAATTAAGAATAAGAGAACCGACGGTTACCTGAACGAGTGACGATTGATGAAATTCTGAAATCCTTTGCAAACGGCTTGTCAGAGCAGGCGGTAGGCAACAAAAGTCCAAAGTGTCAGAGCAAGTTCAGGGGTCCGAATGTTCTCTCGCAAAGTTCTCAAATGTGAAAATGACCGAAGTCAGCACTTCCTTATATAGGCGAAGTGAGAAGGCGAAGGGTCGCTTCCAAATTCAAAATTTGGGCGGGAAAATCTCTCGGCCATTTGCAAGGTGACACCTGTAGCAGGCCGTCGCCTGTCACCATGCGACACCTGTCACAGGTGACACGTGACCAGTCACGTGCCACCTGTGAGGGGCAAATGATTAGGGGATTTTTATCCACCAATCACCGTCTGACAAGTGGACCAACCAGGTTCCGCCACGTGTCCTTCGCGTAGGCCAATAGGAGCCTGCCACGTGTCAATCACAGATACGTCCTCTACGGACCAATTGAGACACGCCACGTGTCCACCCATGCCAAATGGGAAAACCGGCCAACAAGGCCCAATCCTGTTTAGAGGCCCAGTCAGCCCTAGGTTTACCCTAAACCTAGAGAGTGGCACGCTTCCCGAGGTTATAAATACCCCTCTTAATCCTCATTAAGAGAGGGAGGACTCGAAAACAACACACGGATTACACATTAAACACTCTCACCTAGAGAGACTAAATCACTTTAATTTCCGCATTTATTACTCCTTAATCAGGTACTAACTTGACCGTTGGAGGCGGAGCTCCTACCACAAGGAGTCTTCGTTGTTTTGCAGGTACAGGCGTCCGGTTCCAGTCTCGGTGTTGTAACTCTCCCGCAGGACACCAGAAAACCCCGAAACAATAATAATAATAATAATAATAATAATAATAATAATAATAATAATAATAATAATAATAATAATAATAATAATAATAATAATAATATTCTGTATTTGGTGATTTCAAAATTAATTTAGCAATATATCAAAAATTAAATGACAATCATAGAATAATGAAAAAATGGTAGATTTGAAATGCGATGAAAGAAAATGAGTTTCACCTGAAACAAGTTAAAGGTAATTTAAGATAATGGTGCGTCACCTTTATGTGAATCATGCTAGGGCGTACCATACCTTATATTAATACCATTGAGAGCACTTGAGGTATGCAATTAGTTCTTTTTTTTGTAAACAAAAATGCACTTATAAAGTCGCAATTTAAAGTAATAAGAGACTTTTGGGTAGAGTAATACAATTGGACAAAGTTTAGTAACTAAAAAATTAGAAGAATAAAACAAAATAAATCATACTAAATTTAGGTATTATTGAATACCACATGAATTTCATAGGCTGACAAAAAGAAGAAAAAAAAATGAATGTCTCGTTTTCTTTTTTTAACAATTGAATTTCTCTCTTTTTTTTTTTTTTTTTTTTGACAATTGAATTTCTCATCTGATGCATATAGACGATATAGTGAATTGAAATAAGTTTGTCTTTATATACATATTTACATGTTAAGACTGTTAACTAAATAAAAAAATTCAAATTTGTATTATAATTTTTAACTAATTAATTAAATGAATTGTTATGAATAACTTATACAACTAAGGGTTTGTTTTCTTACGTTAAAATTCAATTCAATTCAATTCAGTTCAGTTCAGTTCAATTCAGCTCAGCTCGGCTCAGCTCAGCTCAGTTCAGTTCAGCTCCTAATTTCCTTCTCTTATAAAATATTCATTTTACTTGTTCAGCTGGGTTCAGTCAATGAGAACAGGTCCTAAATCTTTCAGTCTAGATTCTTCAATTCTAGGCTTAGTAATAAGAGAAATATCTTATCCAAAAAAAAAAGAAAAAAAGAGAGAGAGAGAGAGAGAAATCTCTTATACATATTTAAAACGTATAATCTCTCTATACAATATCAATAATCATAATTTGTACATGAAATTTAAAGGAATATTATATTTTAATATTTTGTATTTCATATATTATTATATGAATAATTTGTAATTTCATTAGAGTTAAATATAGAGAAATAGACAGGTCCAGTACTATTTTCTTTTTCTTTTTTACATCCAAAGTTCAACTTTACTATACTAAACTAGTCACCTTAATAATTAGTTTGTTGTACTGTTAGCTATTTCAGTGAAATGTACGGTAGCTTATTGGAAGACGCAAGATATTAATAAAAGTTTCAACATATAAATAAGAGCAAATTATTTTTAAATTATGTGATATGGTTCATGAATCTTGCCCACTTGAAAGTGCAACGCTATTTGCCTATTCTATATACGAAAAGTAAAAGATTCCTATCTTTATTGTCTTTGAACCTCTTTTCTCCCATTCTTTCCACTTTAGAAAATACTAGTGCCATACTCCGTTATTTCGTCCTATAAAGATTGTCTTGTTTTTCTTTTTCATTAGTCTCTATAATATTTTCTACTCCGTAATTTACATTTATATTAGCTTAGTCCCTATTTCCCACAATTTCTCTCTAATTAATTAAGTGCTCCGTACTGTATCTACTAAAAATCTAATCTATCTACTCATTTAGGGCATGTTCTGATTTACTGAAGTGAACTGATTGAAGCTAAACTGAATTGAACTGAACTAAAATGAATATTTTATGAGAGAACGAAATTAGGAGCGGAACTGAACTGATTTGAGCTGAACTGAACTGAAATTAAGCTGAAGAGAACAGACCCTTAATACAACGATTACTATACTGAAAAACAAAAATAATGAGACAATATTTAAGGGATAATTGAGTACTTTTAGCATTGCAAGTTGCAATAAAGGTTTGATTTAAATTTGTTTCACTCACAAGATGTGACATTACTTTGTTTGATCAAGTCAAACATTAAAGTAGTTGCAGTATTCTTGTCATTATTTTCAAGCAACTTTTATTGTCTTCATGACTTCGTCAACTTATGTGTGCTTGTAAACATCTAAACCCTAAAATGAGTTTATAGTAAATTGATCTTTTCGATTTGTTTAGGTTTAAAAGTACTGTATATGCTATTTTTTTTTTTCTTATATTGAAACAAACTAACAGCATCCTACATCTGATTATAACTTTCTTTCAATATAAATCACTACATATCAATAAAATATTATAGATAAATACGGAGTGTAAAACATTGCGAGTAAAAAGAAAAAGGAAGAATTATGTTTCAAAAAAAACTTCACCATCATAATCTCAATAATAGCACGTGATGCATGTCATACATACACTTTGGATTCAATGGAATTATTGTTAGCAATTAATTATCACTTTATTAACACCTATATATAGAATAGAAGTACTTTACTACTAATCAAAAAGCTTATCAAATACTCCAATGCAATTTGTTCTTGATTATAATATAAAGATTAAATGATAAAGTTTATTTTATCTCAAATACCGTGGAAAATACATAGAGATCTTGAATTTTCTCAAATAATTCACCTTTAACGTGCTTACAATAAATGCCCTTTTTAATGTAACTAGAAAACTTTATCATACCACTAGTTGTTGTACCATGTACTTTAGCTTAGTAATTTGTCGTTTTAGTAGCAACTATGTAATGTACCACCTTTCAAGCTGACGCATCTACTGATGACTTACAACATTACAAGTCTTACAACACACCTCAAGTAAAGTTGTACGAGAGTTATTTTATAATTGGGTTTATTACAATCCCGCATGAGAAGAGAGTTTGATCACGTACTCATAAAATTGGGTGTTAAAAATTAGTTTGTATCAACTGAGTTCTCAAAATAAGTCTACTGAACTCGTACATTTTTTGGTTTTCCTTTCAATTCGACTTAAGATTATTTGTCTCAATTTACATGTGAATTTCTGAAATAAGAAATTTAGTTTATAGAAATTGAAAATTTAATCATGTGTTATTGCCCCAAAAAAAGGAAAGAAAAAACATTTAAAATATGATGTAAGCTATAATTATACCACCTGAAATTCTGAATTTTAACACCAAAAATAATTTATTTTTTTCAAGTTGGTATAATAAATTAATGACTGTAATTGAGGTTTGTCTGTTATTAAATTAACATAAATAATTGCGGTTAAAAAGTTGACCATTAGAGGTTTGACTTCGAAATAAGGTGAGGTGTGAAATACTGATAGTCTATAGCTTCTAGAGCAAAACTCTTAGAAATGTACAAGCAACTTCGTTGAAAAGTAAAACAATTTACAGCCAACATTTTTTATTCACAAGTTGCATGCAAAAAGATAATGTTGTGTAATTTTAACGTACATAATTACATACTCTTTTTATTTTATTTTAACCGGAGACCCCCTAATTAAGCGACATTAAGTTGCTTATCACTTGAGCCAACTCTCTTATGGATCATAATTACATATATACTCGATCCCATTATTTAATTATCTTACCATGCATTGAATAACCTCTTGAATAATTTACCATACCATTCATAATTTCATTATATTCACTTCTTTACTTTATCCTTTAAAATTGTATTTTATTCAGTTGATTTTCACTTATTTGAATTGAACTAAACTGAACTTATATTAACTTATTCCATATTATATAATTTAGTTGTAATTTGCACTTGAATAGCTCTGACCTTGCCAAAATTTATTTTTCCTAAACTTAACTTATCTGAATTTATCATACCTAAAATAAATGAAAATAAGCATAAAGAACTCCCCTTAAAAATTAAAATTTACTGTTAAAAGATAAGGGTTTACGTTCAAAAATAGAAATAAAACAACCCACTCACAAAAAAATCTAAGAAAGATCATCTCTTCCCTTACTAATTACAGTTGTACTCATCGTTGACACTGTACTAGTAGTACTATACTACTACATACTTAAATTTAAACTCCACAAATTAAAAATAAATGCAACTCGTAAATTATATTCTTACCTTGCTTATTATAATCCTCAAATATAAATATATATGAATACATTTACATGACCTATAACACAATATCATCTTCCTTTCCTATTATACCTATGCTTATCCATAATTTCTAACCTCTATTTTTTCTATATCCTAATACAATGGCTTGTAACGCTGCGGAGCTTCTCCCCCTCCTAGGCGGCTCGGCTAATGCCACCGCGGCAGCCAACTACTTATGTAACCGTTTTACAACGGTGGCATACGCGGTGGACACCACGTACCTCCTTTTCTCAACCTACTTGGTTTTCGCCATGCAACTTGGTTTCGCGATGTTATGTGCCGGGTCAGTCCGGGCCAAGAGTACGATGAACATCATGCTTATTAACGTACTTGATGCAGCTGCAGGGTCACTTTCTTACTACTTGTTTGGGTTTGCGTTCGCTTTTGGTTCGCCTTCGAATCCCTTCATTGGACGACGTTTCTTTGCCCTTAATGATGTGCCTGAAGCCGGTGTTGACTATAGTTTGTTCTTGTACCAATGGGCTTTTGCTATCGCGGCCGCTGGGATCACCAGCGGCTCGATAGCAGAGCGTACAAAGTTTGTAGCCTATTTGATATACTCTTCGTTTTTGACCGGGTTTGTGTACCCGGTCGTGTCTCATTGGTTCTGGTCCGCGGATGGATGGGCTAGCCCATTTAATGCGGATAACTTATTGTTCGGGACGGGAGCCATTGACTTTGCTGGGTCAGGTGTGGTTCATATGGTTGGTGGGGTGGCGGGGTTGTGGGGTGCTTTTATCGAAGGCCCGAGGATCGGCCGTTTTGATCGTAACGGCCGGTCCGCGGTCCTAAGAGGGCATAGTGGTTCATTGGTTGTGTTAGGGACTTTTTTGCTTTGGTTTGGATGGTATGGGTTTAATGCTGGTTCTTTTTTGACTATTCTTAAGCCTTATGGTGAACCTGGGGGATTTTATGGTCAATGGAGTGCGGTCGGGAGGACAGCTGTCACAACCACATTGGCTGGATCGACCGCAGCGTTGACTACTTTGTTTGGTAAGAGGATGTTGGTGGGTCATTGGAATGTAATTGATGTGTGTAATGGGTTATTGGGTGGGTTTGCGGCTATTACTTCCGGGTGCTCCGTTGTTGAGCCATGGGCGGCCATAATCTGTGGATTTGTGGCCGCCTGGGTTTTAATTGGGTTTAATAAGTTAGCCGAGAAAGTCAAATATGATGACCCACTCGAGGCTGCCCAATTGCACGCCGGGTGTGGCATGTGGGGTCTAATTTTTACCGGACTATTCGCTACAAAGAAATTTGTACAAGAGGTCTACGGGTCGGATAGGACCCATTATGGACTATTCATGGGTGGAGGGGGCAGGTTACTAGGTGCTCAAATTATTCAAATCCTCGTTATTTTCGGGTGGGTTAGTGCCTTAATGGGTCCGCTTTTTTTTATCTTAAAACAACTTGGGCTCCTAAGAATTTCGAGCAAAGATGAGATGGCGGGTATGGATCTAACCAAACATGGTGGATTCGCTTACATGTACTATGATGAAGATGACCCGTCACAAAAACCCGCCTTTGCAATGACAAGGGTGGAGCCTGGTAGCATGACTCCTGACGGTAGACAAGCAAATGTATGATCATATTATGCAAAATCATGTAAGAATTTCTAATATTAATTGTGCAATTAATTTGAATATGAGTAGTTTAAATTAGATTGGACAATTTTAAGTTGTTCTGCTTGCTAAATCCTTGCTTGTATATTTTGAAACTCTTTTGTTCAGTGTTAATGAATGTATTGATGATCTTGTGACTTGTGTGGATGAAAAAAAGTGGTATTTCGATATCTAAACATTATGTTTTAAATGTGAGCTACTCTGTTATATTTTGATCTTAAACTTCTTTTATACAAAATGTGCAATTATTATCATTGTACAATGTAAACTAGTGCTAAGCTAATGTATGGACGTATAGCCTGGTATGATGAAGATAACATGTTAATATGTTATACAACACTATTCAAAGTGTATTATACACCCGAATACGAAACAAATGCTTTGAAGTATGTATTTACCCACGCGTGGGTATGTACGTAAGTACGTAACACCCTAGACTATTTTCGATCTGCTGCTTGAACTATTTGAAACTCTATTTTACTCATTAGGTTCGTTTAGCAATGAAACGTTCTTTTTCTCATCCAAAGAAAGGTTGACTTTTATGTTTTATTCCGTAGCTTCCTAATAATCTTCCTTTCCCAAGGAAAAAAATGGTCAAACTATAGATAATTAAATATTGATGAAAGCAACAATAATACTTTTGTATAAGAAAACTACTTCATTCTTATTGACAAAGAAACCTTAGCTTAGATTTAGGGAGGAAAAATAATTATCTAAGGAAATCAAATAATGACACAATCTCCTATAGGATGTAACATCTATCACCCATTAAAAATACAATTAATCAATTATTGTACTTACTTAATTGAGTCCTTAATACTTGGATCATAAAATTATAGAAAGTGGGAACTAATCTTGGTTTGATTAGTTTGTTAATACTTGGATCATAAAATTATAGAAAGTGGGAACTAATCTTGGGTTGATTAGTTGATATCCGGCCGGCGATGATCACTGACCAAATACATGTATTACTCCTAGAGCTGTCAAAAGCTGACCCGACCCGAAATACCGACCCTAACCCAACCCTAACCCTAACCCGTCTGAACCCGAAAAAATGGTGACCCAAACCCGACCTAACCCGACCTAAAACCAACCCTAGACCCGAGTTGACCCGAGTATTTGAGACCCGAACCCGACCATGACCCGACCTAGAGAGGACCCGACCCGAATGTGACCCGTAAATTATTGACCTGAACCGAACCCGACTCGAACCCGAGAATGACCCAAACCCGATTTAACTCGTCAAAACCCGAATTCAACCCGACTGGTTACTAACCCGACCCGAGGTCAACCCGACCCGTTCCTAACCCGACTCGAATTTAAACCCGACCTGAGGCTTGCAACCCGACTTGTTATTGACCCGACCCAAATTCAACCCGACTTCTTATTGACCTAATCCGAATTTAAACTCGACCTATTACTAACCCGAATTTTAGGATTTAGGAGTTTTTAGGATAAAAAGAGTACTCCGTATTGACTATTGAGTTTCAGGCTTTTTTTCAATTTATTAACATGGATTTCAATTATGAAACAAAAGTGGCCTTTCTCATCTTACTTGACTTATCTCTTACATAATCCTCGTCAAAGAAAAACTGAACTGGACAACAGCCACAAAAAAAAAAAAAAAAAAAAAAAAGACTGAATCTTCGTATATTAAGGAAGGTTGCACTCTAATGGCGAGATTGACGAAATTTTCCACCATGAAATCTCTATTGTGATTGATTTTATTTTTCCTAATTATCTTCAACTTCCTATATGAGCAATGAGCTATATGAGGACATGAGGTGATAGAGTATTAGAATAGAGTTGTGACTCTATGAGCTATCAATGCATTTTAAACGTATTTGAGGCAATATGAGGTGAGTGAATTTTGTCTAATTTTTTTTTTTTTTTTTTTTTTGAAAGATAGTGATTTTGTCTAATTAAATCAGCCAAATGTATTATTTTTTTCTAAATTTATCTTATAAATAAACTTTTTTTTTTTTTGAATAGCAAAAACATTTCATTAATTAAAAGTCATACGACATCTACAATAGAGATTCGACGTTAACAAATACATAAGATTATAACCCTTAAATAAACTTCCATATAACTACTTATATATTTTTTTCAAATGTTAGTATTCACTTGTTTATTTTAATATATTTTTAAATGTTTTAAATTATGCAATTTTATTTGGAGCTTTAAAAAAAAAAATTAAAAATTTATTGACTTGAACCGAACCCGACTCGAACCCGAGAATGACCCGACTTGAATATGAACCGACTTGATTATAACCCGCAAATTATTGACTTGAACCGAACCTGACTCGAACCCGATAATGACCCGACCTGATTATAACCCGTAAATAATTGACTTGAACCGAACCCGACTCGAACCCGAACAGAACTCTAACTCGTTTAAACCCGTAAAAACCCGAATGTAACCCGACCTGTTTTTCACCCGACCCGAATGCAACCCGACCTAAACCCGACCCAAACCCGATAAGATGTATGACCCGACGTGACCCGACTCAAGCATGACCCAACCCGAACTCGACCCGCATAGGTCCCGACATTAACCCGTATTGACCCGACCCGAGATGACCCGACCCACACTAACCCGACTCAAACCCGACCCATTTACCCGAATTGACAGCTCTAATTACTCCCTAACATAACATTTCCTATATTCGGCATTAATAGTCATGTATCTTAACTTTATTTAAGATGTATAGACAAAGTTGTCCGACTTATCACCTATTCGGCTATTCACCTTTTTTAAAATAGTTTGGTTTATAATAAAGTATTATATATAATGTCCTTACTAAAAACAAATGCTCCATGATAAAGTAGAATATTGAGGAAATAAATAAAATTGAATTTAAATTATTTTTACTGTTTTTTTTTTAATCGAAATTGTGTTTAAACAAATCAAACCAAATTTCTATTCAAAAAAAAAAATCAAACCAAATTTGAGGTGAATTTTAAAATTGACATGATTTTAACTTAAAGGACAATAAGATAAGTTTTATAAGGGATATATATATATATATATATATATATATATATATATATATATATATATATATATATATATATATATGTTACTTTCATTTTCTGAATATCTGAGAATAATTTTATGTCAATCGATAAAACATAGATTGCTTTT